>NW_012267420.1:3170349-3172259 GCF_000151885.1 Dipodomys ordii
GTTCTCTTCTTTTTCTGATAAGATTTGCTAAGGGTCTGTCAATTTTGTTAAGTTTTTCGAAGAACCAACTCTTTGTTTTGTTGATTCTTTCTATAGTGTTTTTGGATTTTAATTCATTTAATTCTGATTTAATTTTAATTATTTCTTTCCATCTACTGGATTGGGGTTTATTTTGCTGCTCTTTTACAAGGAGGCTCACATGTCTCATTAAAATGCTGGTTTCAGATCTCTCCAATTTGTTGATGTAGGAACTCAGAGCTATAAAGTTGCCTCTGAGTACTGCCTTTGCTGTGTCCCAGAGGAGCTGGTAATTTGTGTGTTCATTTTTGTTGAATATCATGAACATTTGAATTTTTCAGCCTCCATGTGTTATAGGACTTTCTTTGGTAGCTTTTGGTGTTGACTTCTAATTTTATTCCCTTGTGGTCAGAGAGAATGTAAGGTATAACTTCAATGTTTCAGAATTTAGACAAGTTTGCTTTGTCATCTAAAATGTGGCCTATTTTGGAAAATGTTCCATGTGCTGCTGAGAAAAACATGTATTCTGATGTTGCTGGGTAAAATATTCGGTAGATGTCTGGTAAATCTAGTTAATCTATGCAGTTGTTTAGATCTGCAGTTTCTCTGTTGAGTTTTTGCCGAGTTGATCTATCTAGTGGGGAGAGTGGTGTGTTAAAATCCCCAACAATTAATGTCTCTGGATCTATATGAGATTTGAGGGAAAGTAGTGTTTCTTGGATAAATTTGGGTACTCTGTTGTTTGGGTGAATAGATATTTAGAATTGTAATATCCTCCTGAAGGAGAGATTCCTTAATTAGTATGTAGAGACCCGCCTTATCTCTTCTCACTAATTTTAATTTGAAGTCTATTTTATCTGATATTAGGATTGCAACTCCTGCCTGTTTATGGGTGCCATTTGCTTGGTAGATTTTGTTCCAGCCTTTCACATTCAAAATGTGTTTTATGGGCAAAGTGTGACTCCTGAAGACAGCAGATAGAAGGATTTTGCTTTTTAATCCAACTAGACAGTCTATGTCACTTAATTGGAGAGTCAAGTCAATTAATGTTGAGAGACTCGACTGAGAGGTATTTGGGAGTTCCTGCCATTTTATCCACCTTCTTGGGGGCTGCGGCAACTGTGTTCTTCCTATGGTTCTTGGATTCTCAATTTTGGTGCAGTTGCTTGTGGTCTTGTTGGTTTTCACATCTTTAAGAATCTTTTGTAGGGCTGGTTTGGTGGAGATATATTGTTTCAGTTTTTCTTTGCTATGGAAGTTTTTTATTTGACCTTCGGTTATGAAGGAGAGTTTAGCTGTGTACAGTATTCTTGGTTGATAGTTGTTTGTCTTTAGGGCATGGCATACATCCTTCCGGGCTCTTCTTGCTTTAATTGTTTCTGCTGAGAAATCTGAGGTGTTTCCAATTGGTTTCCCTTTATTCCTTCTACTTTTTATATGAAGGAAAATAAGCCAAAAGTAGGAAAGCTATATGATATGACATATTATCTGACTTTGTTGAAGTTTGCATTTTTAAATCACTATTTAGGAAGAAATATTTGAGGAAGAAATTTTCTTTATAAATTTTCAATCAGAAAAATACATTGATTTGTTTTTACTGATGTCTCGTGTTATCAACCTACAATTAGGTGATTGTATGCATGTACATTATGATGTATGTTTTATTAATATATTTGAAACTTGTATATTACTCTGGCACATATATCAATATATTCATTGTTGCAAACACTATGAAAAACTGATCACTTATTTTTTAAAACAATATCTCAGTTAATGCTAATTTTTTTCCTTTATAAAAATTTTATTGTAAGGCTGGGAAGGTGGCTCAGTGGTAGAGCGCTTGCCTTGCATGCTCAAGGCCCTGGGTTCGATTCCTCAGCACCACATAAGCA
>NW_012267420.1:3172309-3183369 GCF_000151885.1 Dipodomys ordii
CATTACCTGGGTTACCTAGGCAACTGGGACACCTGGAAGAGGTCACATCTGCATCCGCTGAGGTCACATCTGAATTTGATGTGGCCACACCTTTCCCCGCCCATACCCTAGATAAGGCCTAGCCCAGGCCCAGACGCTCTCTTGCTCTTCTTTTCTAGCTCTCTTGCTGTTCTTTTCTAGCTCTCTCTACCTTTCTCGCTGCTCTTTTCTAGCTCTCTCTGCTTTCTCTCTGCTCTAGCTCTTCCCTCTCTCTTTCCTCTCTTTCCCAGCTCTCTCTCATTCCCAGGACTTTCCCAGCCACGTGGAGTGCCAACCTTGCCTGGTCCCAGCAGGTCTACTGAATAAACCTACCCCTTACCTGAATACCACATGAGTGCTGCTGTTCTTACTCTGCTACCTCTCTTGCTGCTCTTTTCTAGCTCTCTCAGCTCTCTCTCTGGTCTCTGCTCTCTCTCTCTCTCTGCTCTTGTCTAGCTCTTCTCAAGCTCTTTTCTCTCTCTTTCCTCTCTCTCTTTACCAGCTCTCTCTCTTTCCTAGGCCTTTCTCAGCTGCGTGGAGTGCCAACCTTGCCTGCTCCCAGCAGGTCTACTGAATAAACCTACCCCTTACCTGAATACCACGTGCGTGCTGGTGCTGTTCTTACTTGGCTACCTCTTTTTTTTTGGGGGGTCCGGTCATGGGGCCTGAACTCTGGGCCTGGGCGCTGTCCCTCAGCTCTTCAGCTTAAGGCTAACGCTCTACCATTTGAGCCACAGTGCCACTTCCAGCTTTTTTCTTTTTGCTTATGTGGTGCTGAGGATTCGAACCCAGGGCCTCATGCATGCAAGACAAGCGCTCTACCACTGAGCCACCTTCCCAGCCCCTGGGCTACCTCTTTTTAAAAACCTAACAATAATTAGTTATCTACCACCACTCAGGGACTAGTAAGAGTTGCTTTCCACCAGAACACCCAAAACTTCAATGAACACAAAAATATCATCGCTATCCAGAAAGGTTGCTGGAGAAATGTCATGTCTGAAATGTATACATTAGTCAATTTCTCGTTGCTCTAACAAAAAAATACTTGAAATAAATCAACTAGATAAGAAAAAGAGATTCAGAGTTCTAGAGAAGCATTACATCACTGCTTGCCCTTGTTCCCTCACAGATTTGGGCCTGAGGTAGCACAGTTTATAATGGTTGAGCACATAGTAGGGGAAGGCTATTCACCTCAAAAGTTCCATGCAAAAGAGAAAGTGGAAGAGACCAACATATTCTACAATTCCTTTTTAGAGCCATCTCCCAATAAGTTAGGACTTTACTATACCTAAGCTATTCAAGGTGGACACCACCTTACAAAAGCACCAAGCTGAAGACCAAGCCTCTACTATTAATTAGACGAAAGGAGAACATTATAGATATAAACCAAAGCATCTAGGGACAAAGAATGGTGAAAACTGTGATTATCCATGATAGGCTATGGTCTCCAATCATATACTCTACACAGAACAACAAAACCTTCATCAGAAGTAGCAATGAATTCCATTCCATACATCCTGGAGACAGACTTACTGCTACTACCTCAACAAAAGGAGTTTTGCTGTGCCAGTATGAGAATGGAGCTGCTGGTCTTGCCACATTAGAGATCCCAGCCTCATGTTTATACCAGAAACACCACAAACAGAATGATAATCCATGTGTATTAATAAGCTTGATTTATGACTCTATAACTTCTATTTCATAAATAGTTTTACTTGTAATTTACAAAGTAAAATCAAATACATTTTTGTGAGTTATCTGAGGTCACCACATTCATTCTCTTGAATGATGTGTATATGTGCATGTGTGTATGTGTATTTAAGACACATAAGAAACTTGTATCAACAAAGTTATTTGTTAATTCAACAATATCAGCCATAGAGAAGCATTACCAGCTGCTATTCCCAACCCTCCTCTACTTTTGTTGGCATGGTAGTACAGCTGATAGAACCTCTCCACACAGCCATCCCCTTATACTGGGGATGGATGGTCCATTTAGCTGTAGGAGAATTATTGCTTCCCCTTTTCCTTCAGAAAAGACAGAGAAAACTTCTTCTATTTGGAGATGTGATATAAAAGTCCCAAAGCTCCTACTCTAATTCTTTGAAAATGTAAATACATCTCTTTAAGAGCCATATATGCGTCAATGTCATAAAACAGAGATATCTCTGAGGACCAACTTTGTCCTTTTGACATGTAAGTATCATAAGGTGTTTTAGTCTTCCTGACAGTTTGAAAGTGTAACTTAGAGGCTTTATCCAGAATATAACCAATTGACCCTTCCAGATATATAGCAGTTTTATTATTCTCTATCAGCACAATTAACTAGACAAATGGCTATAGCTCTAATTCTCATGGTGTGCAAAGAGAAAAATGTTCCTAGAGAAAGTGGAGTAATAGTCTCTTCCTTTAAGTTATATGTAATTTCATAACTGAGGAGTCTAGGCATTTTATAGAGCACTGAAAAGCCCCACAGTTGGTAGATTCTATTTCAGTGCTAGACTGATGCCATTAGGCCTGTCACACCTGAATAAATCATCAATCAAGGGGCAGTATCCCTTTATGTCAAGCAAAGTCAGGTTAACATTTCTTGATCTTTTATAGGTAGGTGAGGTCATGGAGACTCATATGTTAAAGGATACTACAGTTTTCCAAAGCCTAGTGACCAAGTCCATGGGTAGCTTTTGGGCAGCAGGTTGAAGTTGAAGAACAATGCTCTGACCTGGCCAATTCATGAAGGACTTTTTTGTCCTTCATTCCAGTTCAACCACTCTTCCCAACCATTTCATACATATCATATTTCCCAAATCTAATTTATTTCTTCTTAAAATATGAAAAATGATATATATTTTCTTGTTCAACTAAGACTATACAGTAGAGTGGCTTACAGTTAAAATTTCATAGAAAATATTTTAACATTCATACAGAAATAATACATAACACAATAAAATATAATGAGAACAAATAATAAAATAAGTAACTGCAAATAATTAAAACAATGAAATAATCTTTTTCTGTTTTATTATTTATTTGTTTATTTTTCATATAAAGGTAATGTACAGAAGGGTAAGGTGATGAGTACATTTTATTTTAAACAATGTCATCCCTTCCCTTATTTTCTCCCAGTTTTTTCCCTCTAAACCTCCCTCCCCTGCAAGTTGTATCATTCATTTTCAACATAGTGTCTAGTGAGTATCATTGCTGCATTTGGTGTCCTTTTTCCCACCATTTTGTGCTCCCCATTTACCCTCCCCCAAACAGATAAACTGAAATAATGTTTTGTGTATCCCACATAATAATTATTTGTAAAACTTGCTAAGAAATGTTGGAGATAATAATTTTGCTTTCCTAAAATTTCTTCATTTATTTTTGTTTAGCAATCATACTTTATGAGAGAATAAAGTAGAATTCATATATTGCTTCTCTTTACATTTTTAGTAGTAGTAAGCCCATTTATAATTCTGTTCATCACACTATATTTTAGAAAATAGGTATTTCAACTTGAGTTTTAAAGGAAGAAGTTTAATGAAAATAGTGGTTTAAAGTAAGTATGAAATTTTATATAATGTTAATATTTTTCTCAACATGCATACTCTGAAATCTAGCGAATGTTTAAAATTTTTGATGCTGTGCAGTGGTAGCTCAAGCCGATATTCCCAGCTACTCAGGAGGCTGAATTCCAAGCATCATGGTTTGAAGACAATCTATGCAGGAAAGTCTGAGAGACTCTTTTTTAAAATTTTATTTATTGTAAAGATGTTGAACAGAAGGGTTACAGTTACCTGAGTAAGGGAATGAGTACATAGCTTGTCTTACATTTTATCCCTTTCCTTGTTGTTCTCCCACTATCCCTTCCCCCCGCCCAAAGTTGTAAAGTTGAATTCCAATATTCTGTCTTGTGGGTATCATTGTTGCAATGAGTCATCTTGTGTCCTTGCTTCAGTGTTTTGTTATTCCCCTTCCTCTCCCCAAATTAGACAAATGTATATACAAGATGCAGGGTACCAAAATCAAGTACAATGACAGCAAGGGATATACTATACGGGGAAGAACATACAAAGAAAACACAAAAAAATCACAATAGTACATTTAAAACAACAACCACAACAAGGAAAGGCCTTGAGTTCATATCTTGGAGTTCATTTCACTTAGCATCATCTTATATGGTCATATGTACATAGCATTTGAGCATTTTCTGCTCATCTAATAAAATTATCCTAGCCATATACTAGTTATTACAAATAAGAGAAACCATGGGACTTACATTTCTTTGGGCCTGGCATATTCCACTTAATATAATTTTTTCAAGTTTTTCCATTTCCTATGAAATGAGGTGGTGTCATTCTTTCTTATGGAAGGATAGAATTTTATTGATCCATTCATCTACTATGGGTTGGTTCCATATCTTAGCTATTGTGAATAATGCTGCGATAAACATAGTTGTGCTGGTAGCTTTAGTATGGCCTTGTTTGTGGTCATTTGGATAAATGCCCAGAAGTGGAATTGCTGGGTCACAGGGGAGCTCCATGTGGAGTCTTTTGAGGAAGCTCCATAATGCTTTCCAAAATGGTTGAACAAGTTTACACTCCCACCAATAATGCAGTAGGGTTCCCTTCTGTCCACATCCCCTCCAGCATCTATTGTTATTATTATTAGAGATTTGATTATAGTCATTCTAACTGGGGTGGAGGTAGAATCTTAATTCATTGCTTTGATGGCCAGAGAAGTTGAGCATTTCTTTGTATGTCTATTGGCCATTCTTATTTCTCCTTGAGAGAAGTCTATCTGAGAGACTCTTATATCCAATTAACTAGCAAAAAAGCCAGAAACTGAGTCCGAGGATTGCAGTTTGAAGCCAGCCCAGGCAGGAACGTGCATGAAACTATGAGACTCTTACCTCCAAACTGGAAGTGAAGATAAGTCGTAGAGCCACTAGCTTGAGCAGAAAAGCTCAGAGAGAGAGAGCCCAAGCCCTGAGTTTCAAGCCCCATGACCAACAAAAGAAAAAAAAAGAAAAAAAAACAGGCAAAAAAAGGGAGAAGTGGGGCTGTGACTCAAGTAGTTAAAAACGAAAACAAAAAGAAACGATGTGAGGAGCTAGTTCAAGCCCAGTATCCCACCCAGTACCAGCCTACACACACACACACACACACACACACACACACACACACACAATGATAAGTCTCCTTACACATATTATGTGCAAAAATTACATATAAATCACTCTCATAACAATTACAAAAAGCAAAATCTACAGCTATTCATAATTTTATCCTATACATATCATATTTACTTTCATGGATCTTTGTGAATGTTATCCCATACAACTCCAATAACACCACAAATCACTGTAGGAAAAGGATACCTGGTTAAGTTCTTTATCAAACTGATTACACATGAAGCAGGCCTTAAATTTCAGGCCAGATGATCTGAATCATGATTCCTAAATACTCTATTGCGTTCTATTGCATTAAGAATTTTTTCAGTATTTTTTTTTCTTTTTGGGTCCACTTGTGGGGCCTGAACTCTGGGCCTGGGTGCTGTCCCTCAGCTCTTCAGCTCAAGGCTAGCACTCTACCACTTGAGCCACCGCGCCACTTCTGGCTTTTTTCTTTTTGCTTATGTGGTGCTGAGGAATCGAACCCAGGACCTCAGGCATGCAAGGCAAGCGCTCTACCACTGTGCCACCTTCCCAGCCCCTTTTTCAGTATTTTCAATATCTGGTACTTGTTAAACTTTAACTGTTATAAACTGATTACACAAACAAATGAAAAAAGTACTCAACAAATTGAAATATATTATTATCTCAATTATGATTTAAATTGAATGACTTGATAAATATCAGAGAGTAAATGTATATATAGTATGTTTAGTATGCACACATTATATATATATATATACACACACACACACACATATATATATATATATATATATATATCAGAAAGCACACATGATTAGTGAAGTGTTTCTTTCTTCCAAATCTCAAATTACATCCACCAAATAGTATTCCCCAGATAATAGTAAAGTGATTTCATGTAAAAAAGTAAAAATTTAATCAAGTGTGTTGTATATTGTCTGAGAAAATACTAGACTAATTAAAATGGAATAGTTTTCAGATAAGTCATTAATTAAGAAATCATCCTTGCATATTGATTCTGGTCCAGACAGAGTGCCATACCAATGCATGTAAGTCTAATTGTGGATGTATAGTGGAGTTAGATGCAACAAACTGATATAACTAAATTATCTGTCACCCCTTTACTAATCATATTTTTTATTTTGTAATTATAATTTCTTCTACACAGCGCTGAAATTGAAATATGGAAATTATTTACTGAAATGGTGATTTACTTCACTCCTCTAAGATTGAGACAATTAATGACATGAATGCTATAGGGAGATCTTTCTTTTTATTGTGAAGATGATACACAGAGGGGTTACAGTTACAAAAGTCAGGTAATGAATACATTTCTTTTTAAAAAGTGTTACTTCTTCCCTCATTTTCTCCCAAATTTTTCACTCCCAACCCCCTCCTCCACAAGTTGCATAGTTCATTTTCAACATAATGTGTAATGAGTGCCACTGCTTCATTAGTTCACCCTTTGTCCCACCATTTTGAATCGGAGAACCTTATAATCTACATATTTTGCCTGCTAATAATGTATATCAACTGGGGATCATTATTTGAAGGACACTGCTCATGTAAATTTCTGCTTTTACTTTCTTTATCCAGCTATTTTTAACGTTGGTCTTTAACATTTTGTTAAACATAAAATGTTTGATTTAAATAGACAAACATCAACAGTTTAGCCAATAAAATTAATATTTTTATAAATAAGAATGCATAGAATTTGAAGGGAACAAAAATTACTTATGAGTCTTGCAATTAATTTTCTATTTTCTACATTATTCTTGTCCTAATGTTTATTATATGTGGACATTAATTAGCAATAACTGTATTTACCAAAAGTTTCTATGGAACTTAAGATATCACATGATCAATATGTAAGATTAATTGCAATTTTCAAGTTTAATTGTGTCAAAGGGAAAGAAAAACACCCTAAAATACATGGATAGCTTGCCAAAATTGGGCAAATTTGAAATTTAAATTGATTTAAAGGAGTATTTTTAATATGAAAGTATTACAGAGACTAGTCCATACATTTACATATGGTCAAGTAAATTTGCCTATATTCCAGTCTTTCATATGGTTAGGCAGAATAGAAATTGGGAGCCTGCCTGTACAGTTAAGAACTAATGGTTACAATTTGTCTTCCCAGATAAAGCTAAAACCACTACAAAAACTGAGGGAGGAAAAGTGAAAAAATCATCATTATATTCAACAAAGGCTATGTAAAAATTGAACTATGTAACGAGGGTAGGATGGGTGAGGAAAGGGGAATGGTAGAAGGAGTAACATTGGCCAAGATACATTGTTCTCATCTCCTGCCTTCTGGACTTAGAGCTCCTTTGTACAACTACTTAATAAAATAAATATACAAAAAAACAAAACAACACAGCAAATTAAAAAAAGCGAAATTAGAGAGTTATTTTGGCTCTATCAGCCATATGAACTTTAATAAAACTTTGATCTGAATCTCTGTTGCCTTTTCCATTAAGACAAGATCACATTAATTCTTACTTTGTAGTATTTGCAATAGTTTTCTTTAAAATTATAAGCGATTGGTATAATGCCTTAACACCAGAAATCCCAAATCTTTAAGAGGTAGAAATCAGAAAGATAAATATTTCAACAAACAAGTTAGTGTGATGGAATACACCTGTGATCCAAAATACGAAGGAAGCCTTAATTACGAGTATCACAGTCTGAGGCCGTTCGTCAGCAAAAGTGAGACCCTATTTGAAAAATAACTCTTGCAAAAAAGAACCGGTGATGTGAGTAAAAGTAAACACAGGATTCTGACCTCAAACTCCAGCACCACCAAGAATTAAACAGCTAAAGATATCATAAAATGAAACGTGGCTAAAGTGGAATTGCAAAGTAAATCAAAATTTAAAAAATTAAACATAGGCTGGTAGGTAGAAGAGAATTTGAATGAATAAGATTTCATTTGATGTGGGAAAATAAGGGAGAAGAAAAAAATTAAGGGTGTCCAGGGTGGCCTATAAAAAAGCACTTTCCAAAAATGAGTGAAGCAATAAAGATATAATGAAGAAAAAAAATACCCAAAGACAAAGAAAGTCTGGGAAGGGAGAGGAATAAAACCATGCAGGGCAAATGAAAAAGCAAAAATGTAGCACACAAAGAAAAACCACATTTAAAACTGGGCACTGCTTGAGAAAAAAAACAAAACAAAACAGACTTTAAGTATTGGAAAGTACAAAATGAAAAATCTTAAAACTCTCTGTGCTTTAGGCAAGCTACTAGGGGCTCTGAGCTAAAATAGTTGTTAGACTCTTTGGTAATCAGTTTGTGTATCCTTTGTCAGAAGCAATCATAAGATTGCAAATACTGAAACAAAACTAGGTCATAAAAACTGAAGTCCAATACTAGAAAAAAGAAGGTAATAACAGAATCTATACATCTTTGTCAAGAAATGTCGTTTGCCCAGAGTCCTAAAAAGCCTACAAATTCAATAACTAAGCATGTTGAACTAGATTCTGAGGAATCAAAGAAAGATACAGACAGGATATCAGAAAATAACCTATTTCTTTTTTAAAGAAAAAAAGTACAAAGTCTTTTCAATAAGCAGATGAATATCAGAAAAAAAGTTCTGCTAAGACTGCCTAAAATAGGAACAAACAAGAACTTGCATATTATAAGGAAAATCAATTATATAAGCATAGTATTACTTGATTATGTCACTATATGACAATGCCATATTCAGAATCTAAAATCTCCAAATCTGTGGTCTTTCTATGCATGTTTTCTGACCTTGGAAGATTAAGTTTGTAACATTGGTGACACAAAGAACTTTTGATAATTTTTAAATGTTTTAAATATATTGTAGTCAGTGAATCAATTTTCTTTTGCTGTGTAAAGAGCAAGTTATTTAAGTAACAATTCCTTGGGTCTAGAATTTAGGTTGAACTTAACTGTTTAACTGCTCTTGTCTGAATGGAGCACTCTCTGTAATCTGTAGTCACAAGAAAACTCCTCTTGATATTTGCTGGTTTGGGTCTGAGGCCACAGTGCTGGACTGACTGGTCAGCTGGTTCCTACTATTCCTTTTTATCTGTGTGGCTATGCCGGACCTGGTTACATCGCAGCTCAAAATGTCTCGGGAAAGAACAAGAAGCATAAACAGCTTCATCTTAGCCTATTCCTGCTGCTACTACAAAATACCACAAACTGGATAATTTATGAACAAACAGAATGTATGTCTTGCAGTCCCGGAGGTTGGGAATTCCAAGATCAAGACATTAACATGTTCAGTGATTGGGAAGGCTAAGAAAAAAATTCCACAGTCAATAAGTCCAGTATTAACCTGCATGTACATTTGATACTTAAAAGCGATACAGACAAATATACACAGACACATAGATATTCATAATTTGATGTTGTCACAAAAATATAGCAAAATGATAACTATATTTCTTCTTCCTTATGCAAACACTATTTTGAAAAGGACTTAATGATTATTTGGCATATGTCTCTTAATCTTAGCATATGAGCCTGTATTATCTTATTGTTTGGGGTAGATTCACATATCTTTGAATAATACATATATTTGCAAAGAGGATTACGCTGTGCCTTAAACAAACATAGAAAGAAATAGTGAAATGTTTAGGTAGGGTTATAAATCCTTCTACTTTTTAAATTTAAATTTAATTTTTTTATTTTTTTAGTGTGAAAATACTAAACAGAGGGGTTACACTTACATGGGCTAGATAATGAGTATATTTCTTATCAAGCATTGTTGCCTCCTTTGTTTCCCCTTCCCCTTCCTTCCTATCCCCTCTGCCCCTCCCACCCCTGACCAAAGTTGTAAAGTTCGTTTTTCAACATAACGACTTGTACATCTCATTGTTGCAATGGGTCCCCCTGGATCCCTATTTAAACGATTTGTTTTTTCCCTTCCCCTCCACAAATTATACCAACATCAAACACAGTGAAAGCAGGGGTTATACCATGGGGGAGGGTCATACAAAGCAACAAAGAATAATCTTATAAATATGTTAGAAACAATCACATGAAAGAAAAAAAATTTGAATACTTATCTTGGGGTTCATTTCCCTAACATTAACTTATCTGACCTTTTCTGCTTGACTCAGACATATACTAGTTATTGCAAATAAAGTAAACCATGGGAACTATATTTCTCTGGGCCTGGCTTACTTAATTCACTTAATAAAACTTTTTCCAAGTCTTTCCATTTCCTAACAAATGGGGCAATGACATTCTTTGTGATGGAGGCATAGAATTCCATTGTGTATATATACCACATTTTCTTGATCCATTCATCTGCTGAGGGGCATCTGGATTGGTTCCATATTTTAGCTATGGTAAATATGCTGCAATAAATATAGTTGTGTTGGTAGCTTTAGTGTGGTATTGTTTGTGACCATTTGGGTAAATGCCACAAGGTGGGATTGCTGGGAGCTCTATGTGAAGTCTTTTGAGGAACCTCCATACTGCTTTCCGAAGTGGTTGAACAAGTTTACACCCCCACCAACAATGCAGTAAGGTTCACTTCTGTCCACATCCTCTCCAGCATCTGTTGTTATTAGAGTACTTGATTATAGCCTTTCTAATTAGGGTGAGGTGTATCTCAGTGTTGTTTTGATTTGCATTTCTTTTATGGCTAGCGAGGTTGAGCATTTCTTCATGTGTCTATTGACCATCCTTCTTTCCACTTCAGAGAAGTTTCTCTTTAGTCTTTAGCCCACTTATTAGTTGTCGGGGGATTTCATTTTTTGAGTTGCAGGTATATTTTAGATATGAAACCCTTGTCCGTTGTATGGCTAATGAAGATCTTCCCCCAATCGGTGGGCTTTCTATTGATCTTGCTAGCTATGTCCTTTGCCATGCAGAAGCTCTGCAATTTCATGCAATCCCATTTGTCCAACCTTTCTTT
>NW_012267420.1:3187009-3197830 GCF_000151885.1 Dipodomys ordii
AAAAAGCCGGAAGTGGCGCTGTGGCTCAAGTGGTAGAGCACTAGCCTTGAGCTGAAGAGCTGGGGAACAGCGCCCAGGCCCAGAGTTCAGGCCCCACGATCGGACCAAAAAATAAATAAATAAATAAAAATTTTATTGTAAAAGTAATGTACAGATGGCTTATAGTAACATAAGTTAAGTAATGAGTACAGAGTACTCATTAATATGTACATGGCTTTTGATCTTTTCTGCTTATTCTAGACATATACTAGTTATTGCAAATAAGGAAAACCATGGGACCCATGTTACTTTGGGCCTGGCTTACTTCACTTAATATAATTTTTTCCAAGTCTTTCCATTTCTAACAAATGGGATAGTGTCATTCTTATATATATCACATTTTCTTGATCCATTCATCTATTGAGGGGCATCTGGGTTGGCTCCATATCTTAGCTATGGTAAATAATGCTGCGATAAACATAGTTGTGCTGGTAGCTTTAGTATATCCTTGTTTGTGGTCATTTGTGGTCATTTGCCCCAAAGTGGGTTTGCTGGGTCATAGGGGAGCTCTATGTGGGGTCTTCTGAGGAAGCTCCATACTGCTTTCCAAGTGGTTGAACAAGTTTACATTCCTACCAACAATGCAATAGTCTTCTCTTTTGAGGACATCCCCTTCAGCATTTGTTGTTATTAGAGTTCTTGTTATAGCCATTCTAACTGTGGTGAGTTGGAATCTCAATGTTGTCTTGATTTGCATTTCTTTTTATGGCTAGAGAAGTTGAGCATTTCTTCATGTGTCTATTGACCATTCTTATATCCTCTTCAGAGAAGTTTCTCTTTAAGTCTTTAGCCCACTTATTAATCAGGGAGTTGTTTCTTTGAGGATTTGTTGTTGGAGGATTTAATTTTTTGAGTTCTAAGTATATTTCAGATATGAGACCCTTATCCATTGTATGGCTAGTAAAGATCTTCTCTCAATCCATGAGCTTTTTATTGATCTTGCTAGCTATCACCTTTGCCATGCAATCTAGTTTTTTAAGTTGGACCTATGAACTAACAAGTGCTGATCTGCCTTTGGAAATGTCATATGGATTTATGTTACTTTTTTCTGAAGCAATTTTATCTCTGCTTTCTTTAAGTCTCCTCTTCCCAACCTTTTGTCACAAGATCTCTTATACTTCGAGCCTTTGTCACAAGATCTCTTATACTTCGAGTCTGGTCTTTGCAATGTTAGTTCTATTGGGAATTATTTTCTTTCTCTACTTGTAGGTATTTCCAAGAATACATCGTTCTCTGTTTACTAGTAATGAAAAGTATTGGTGCTGTACCTGCAAGTTCTTATTTGTTCTTTTTGCTTTATTATTTTGCTTGAATTGGGTTATTTTGTACATTATTTTGGTACTTTTTTAGGAATTTTGTTTAATGTAGGAAAATAGCTATTTGGTCTTTGAAGAAAAGGCAAGGAACAGGAAAATTATTCCTTCATTTCAACCTTCTTTCTTCTCCTTACATCATGGATTTTGCTTTTTGTCTTAACATTCCACTAATATTTATTGTTAAATATTTCAAAGAATCGTCTTGTACTTCCTATAGTTGTCTAATGGTAACAAAATGATGTTCTATTCTCTGTATTTGTACTATAGCTTTTTAAAATATAATAATTTACTGTTTGTTTTGCTTCATTTTTATAACTTATTTTCAAGATTTTCTTTGCAGAATAAGCTAACATATATTTGAAATAATTTTAATTTACTTACAAATGAAATGTTAATTTATTGGTTCATTACTAATTACTACATTGTTCTCTATTACATTTTGCTACAAAGAAATCTAAAATAGCTTCCCATTTTCTTTATAGTGTTTATTTCATTTCCTTGCCTACTGGGCATTGGCTTGTTCCTCCCTTTGAATTTCCATAATTTTTAATGCTACTTCTGAATGACAATTGTTTTCTGGAATTTGTTTTTCTTAGTTATTACTTTAAAATGCTTACACTGAAAATTGTATGCCTAGGAGGTTTTATTCTATTCCATATTTTAAAATTTTGTGTGCTTATATTTGCATTTTTCTATTCTTAACTATTCCCTTTGTGATCATGCTGAAACTCTGTGACATTTATTTAATATCCATCTTTCACATGAGTTTAGGCATGCAGAACTTTCCATATTCTCTAGTATGAATTCACTAAGCATAATCTTTACTTTCTTGCTTGATGTTATTTACTATTTTCTTGAGTACTTTATCAATTTTTGTCTTTCAGTTCTTAAAGGTTTTCTCTCGATCCCATTTATTATTTCTTTTCTTTTTAATATTTTTCCTGAAATTAATATTATTTCCTTGTACCCTACGTGTCTCATCTGTTTGAAAATATGGAGCATGGTTTGTTAAATATTAATTCCTTTGGAAACTTTAGTCATGGTTGAGTTTATATTTTCTATATATCTATTTTATTAGTATAAGTATCAACTCGGAACTTATAGCAAAATAATTTGTTATTAATATTCATTTACAAAGAGTATCTACTCATTTCAAGAAATAATGAAAAAGTAGAAAAATCCAATTTTATATATTTTATATTAAAGATATTCAACATTTCCTTTTTAAGCCATTTTTATCATTGTAGTTCCCTCCTTAGTTCTCAGCATCAGTAAGCTCAAGCTATAATCAGGAGGATCTGGTTGTGATGATCTTACCATCACCACATGTTATGTCATGTGCCTGGTCATAGCAATATTGCCATACGAAGGACTGATTATAGGGGGAAAAGCATTGTTATCTAATTTCATCTTCTGATTACTCTCTAACACTCCATGTATGGCTGTATACACACACACACACACACATACACACACCACACACACACACAAATACTCACTTATACAATATATCCACGTTATAACCAAAAATTATAGCTGGATTCTTCAAAATTATAAAAAATTATAAAAATTTATTTTTTATTTTATTTTATAATTTATTTTATTATTATAAAAAATTATAGCTGGATTCTTCAAAAGGAAATAGCTACCTAACTACTTGTGGGAAAATGTGTACCCATCTGAAACTGAGTGGAATATTTATATCAATGTTGCCATTCTTACACACCCAAACTGATGTATACATCTGATGTATACATCATTTTATTCTTCATATTTATGTGGTTTGAAATTCTGATCTTGTCAGCAGTGTTCATAGTGCTCATTTAGGCCCTCCCCCTCCCCTTTCCCCTCCCCCCCCTCTCCTCCCTCCCCCTCCTTCTACTCTCTCTCCCTCTCTCCCTCTCTCCTCTCTCCCCTCTCCCCTCTCTCCTCTCTCTTTCTTTCAGCCAAATTTGGGGCTTGAACTCTGGGGCTGGGAGCTAACGTTGAACTCCTATTGCTCAAGGCTAGCACTCAACCACTTGAATCACAACGCCACTTCTGGCTTTTTCTGTGATTAATTGATGAAAAGTCTCAGGGACTTTCTTACTGGGAAGGCTTCAAATCAAGATCTGCAGATGTCAGCAGCCTGAGTAGGGATTACAGGTGTGAGCCACCAAAGCCCGGCTCTCTTTTTTGATTTGAGAAAATGTCAAGGTTTGTAGACAATCTTTGCTTCTCTGCGGCTATCTTTATCCCAACACACAATGCTAAGATTTAAGTGAATCATTACTGGGTATCTGAGCATTTCAATGTTTGCCTTAAAATTCAGTGTTGAAATCAGTGAGAAAAGTCTAAGTGATTTTTTTCTTCCTCTCAATTTAAAACAGTTAATTTTTTCCTATGTACTTTATAGCACATTTCAAAAGAAAAGACTTAAAACATTTTCTGTTCTATTTAAAATTGCTTTTCATCCTTATCTCCAAGAACAATAAAAATAAATGTGTAACTGTGCCTACAGTAAAATGTTTCTTAATATTGACTGATTTGTGGTTTACAAAAAGTAAAGTCACTTAGAGAGTCCACTTTAAAACAAAATTTAATAAGAACCTTGTCACCACAGCAGGAAAAAAGAACAAACACTTAAGCAGTCATGTTAAAAAGTCATTTATTTGAGAATTCATTTCCTTAGACATACAGGAAATGAAATGCAAACAAACCAACTAAATATAGTTTTAATCTCAGCCTCAGCAGTCTGTATAGGCAGGAAAAAATGTTATTGCTACTTCAGGGAGTAGAACAGGAAAGGGGAACTTATGAATAAAAACTGTTATAATGATGAAACATCATATTTTAGCACAAAATGCTGTGAGTTATAAGTCAATATTTTATAGCTTGTCTAGAACTTAGTAAGTTCAAGGCATAAGGACTGAAAAAAGAGATTTCTAAGATGACATTTCACTTTTTTGTGGATGTCATAGTCTGGAATAATTAGTTCAATTACTATGAAATAATTCTATTCTAAAATTTTAATTTCTACTAAAATTCACATTTTATTTCAAGAAGACTATTACAAAAGCACTGGCAGTAATAAAGCAACCATATTATTCTTTATTTCTAGAATTGGTAAAATAGTGAAGAAGACATTAACTAGATATTAGGTAATAATCTTTCTCATGACTTTTTTTAAATTGTGTTGAATGTATGGTTCCCTGTTTAAGAATGAACTTTTATTCTTTCTTTCATTTTAATTTATTTTAACTCACAATTAATTTAATAAAATTGGAAATTTTAATATGTTTTATTACTAAGCAGACTATCAGTATGTCTATGTAAATATCTGTGTGAATATGTGTGTGCATGCATAAAAGTAATATAATGAACATTGACTTGGACTCTTTATTTTGGACTCTTTATTTTGAAAGATAGTTTTAAAGAAACAATAAAGTAGTCCTCATTGCAATAAAACTATTGATTTTATTGTCTTAAGCATAAATTCAGTAATAAAATGCTTTCTCTTCCAAAAATAATAATTTATACATCTTCTAAAAACAAAGATTGAAAATATAACTTTGAAGAGCAGATGTTAAAATAAAACACAAGGACTTTAGGAAAATTACAAATATGGTAGAAGGGATTGATTAAATGATCACAAACCAAAATATTCACTTAATAATCAACTAGCAAATATGCACTTTTGTGAAAGAAGTTCTAAATCAGTACAGAATCTTCTGAATTAATGTCTTAGGAAAAAATGTCTACTCAGAAGGAAAAAAACCACAACAGAATGTTTATATTTTGTGGTTATTTCCTATAGAAATAAATAAAATCAGATAGATTATATTTGAATCGATGGGTCAACTTTCACTGGGAAGAGAAGAATGTCTAAATTATCCTAGGATAACAAAATACCCAGAGTCAAATGATTTGGGGAATAAAGGAGAATAAATTAATGTTATACTAAATGTTTATAAAAGGCCCCAAATTCTGACAGAAAAATAAAAGCATCCTTGAGAATAGAGTTATGACCACACCAGAAACCTTAAGCGTAGAGATTAATTGTTAAAATGCTTATTAAATGTAAAAATAGACTTTGACTTAAAGGAAAATGACAAATTCATTCTCTTACATGTTATATTTGAAGAATCAAAAAATCATATAATTACGATGCCCAGCAATTAATAAGCAATCCAAATGTGAAATTGAAAAGGAGTGGACATCAGATATTTGCTTCTTTTTCATTCACAAATAAATCTAAGACTTTTAAAGTCATTTCTAAATATTCTTACTCAAAATAAGAGTTGGCAGTAATCTTCGTTACAGTGCTAGTTGAAGCTTTAGGACAGATATAACTGGATCACAAACTAATAATTACCATGAGTTGAGACATGTCCTAAGGAAATTTGCCAACAAGCAGAACTAGAAATAGTCCTAAGAGATGGAGGGCAATTGAATGTGTATGTTTCTGTGGAGTAAATCTGAGAAGATAATATCTAGCTGAGTAAAATCAATGCCTTCAAATGTCCTGGGGGCATCAATGAAGAAGATAGAAATTGAAGACAGGAAACTGTAAGTGCCATGTCAGATGAGATGAATGATGAAGCAATAGAAGTGATGAATTTACTCCAGTTGTTCACTAGAACTGAAGTGAAATAAATGACAGTTCTGAGAAAAACATCTTCAGAGGAGTCAATAAGAATGCTAATCAGTCAGAGGAAATAGAAGAGCCATGCATCTGTCATCTTCTCTCAGAGCAGCAGCACTTAGAAGGACCTAGACACCTTACTCCCTAGATTGCTCTGCTTCTCCAGTACTAGCTTTGAACTTACACTCTCTGAAAGACTCCCATTTCATTTCTCATTCTATTTCACTTGATCTCAAGCAACAAAGACACTTCTAATACTTTTCTCAATATCAGACTCTTCCAAATTTCATTTTTAACCTCTATCATCTAAGTCACCAAGGCCAACAGAGCCAGGAGGTTCTGGACAATATCCTACAATCTACTTCTCCATTTTCCTTTATCCCATATAGGTTTTTACATTGTGCCACTTGATTAAACCAACTCTTTGCTCTATGCAAGCTGCTATAGAAATGATACCATATCAAATTTTTATGCTGATAAAAAAATCACTGCTTCTCCAAAGCCAACTTTAAAATTGACTCATAATATTTCTAGGTATGCATAATCCTATTTTTCTCATTTTTACAACCAATTTAATCCATATCAATTTCTATAACATGTTTTTTGAATGTCTATCACTCATTACTGCTTATCATTCAGATCCTGTTTCTCTCTCTCTCTCTCCAAATTTTACAGACTTTCTTTTATTTCACTTATTGAATACCTAGGGATTTCCCCCCCACAGTCTTTAAGTTTCACAGATGAATAAATTCATTTTGGATTAGTATACAACAATGAAACATCTCAATCATTTATTACATTATATCCTGTCAATAGCTTTGAACATTGCTCCTTCAGCTTCCTTCAATATTGCCCTCTGGGAAGATAAATTCTGATGTTTTTCTGTTTTATCTATGGCTACTCTTTCTCTTGGCTCCTTTTCTTATTTCTAAATTTTAAATGACATTTTTCTTTAGAACCTGTCCTTGATTTCTGTCTCTGTATTTCTCTGTCTCTATTGCTGTCTTTGTCTGTGTCTATCTGTCTGTCTGTCTCTATCTCTGTCTCTCTCTTTCACTCCCTATCTCTCCCTCTCCACATTTGGTAATCATTAGGATGTCAATATAAACTAAGTAAATTATAACTACACCCAAGGCTTCTCACAAACTTTCTCTTCTTATATACATGCATAATGGTATTTTCACTTCAGTTGTCATTTCAAATTGGTTAGCTCTAACATTTTGCCCCTGAAACTCTTTTCTCATTCTGAGTGGCCAATTTCAAGGAAAACTGCCTAATTTTCTTCTTAATGACTGATGGAAAAATTTACATCTCACTTGAAAATTATCACCAAATTTGGTCAATTCTTGAGTTTTCTAAATTCATAATCCCATACATTGTCCACCACCACCACCCTTTGACATAACTTGTAATCTCCTTTAAACTAGTTTCTATTCATTGGAGACTCAGCTACATGAAGCTCAAAACAATTTCTGTTTGTCATTATAACCAAAACACCTATGGCAGGTACCAAATGAGTGTTCTGAGGAGATTCAGAAAATATACAGATTCATTCATAAAATAACAAAATAAAATATCTAAAAAGAGATGATTGGGGCAAATAACACATATAGACACACAGATTCTATTTCTCCAATAATCTTAAGGAATATCTCATAGTTTTACTGATAGCTAAGTTTCATTAAGTAGTAATTTTCAACGGGTATCACTGGACCTATGTAGACAGTTTGTCCCAAGCTTGTTACCTTTATGAGTAACAACATACCAAGTTGCTTTTATGTGGGTGTTTTATTCTGAGTGAACAATATTTGGAGACACTTTTGATAATCACAACTACAAATGGAGAGGGAAAAGGGAGAATTAGAGGACAGAGTCCAGAGATGCTTATAGAAGCCCTTGTAACTAAATTTATCCAAATGAAGGGGGAAAAAGTTGATATTGTAGAAATTGAAAGAAAAAAACAAGAATACCATGAGTGAGGAATTTCTTAGGCTAATCAGAAGTTAAAGATAAATGAGAAAGATACTAGTGAAATTGAAAAGATGTGAATAAAAGTTATCAAAATTGAAATAAAAACAGGAACAAACCCAAGGATGTATGTAGAATTAGGGTAGGGAGGAGGGAACAAGAGCAGAGCTCACAAGAGCTATTTACCAAAAAGAAAGAAGCAGCACAACACAAAGCACAGCATTTTCAGACATTTAAAAGGAAAATAATAGGTGGTGAGATAAGGAAACAAAGACCTCACATTTTTCAAAATTATTGAAAATGTCTCACATTTAAGAAACTCAGGAAAACCTAAATCAAAAAGGCAAAGCCAGCACACAGACAGATATACACAGACACATATAATGACATCAGAATCGAATTTCAGAAATCTGAAATAAACAACTATGTTCATAATTATTCTAATGGGATATATATCTTGGGGCAATTGTGAAGTTCCTACCATATTTTCACAGCACATTGTATTCCTCAAATATCCTGAGCCATAATGTATTAAAACATATTTACTATATTATATATAAAATCTCCAAATCTACTTTAAAACCAATATTCAAGTGTTTTCTTTAATGCTAGTGACATAGAAAAAGAAATTAATAACATTTTTTCCAACAAAGATGTTTCAAGAAAGTAAATAAAGTGAATCTTTGAATAAGATTTATTTCTGAAAGGATGACAGTATTAAATCTCATGGCTAACTAAAAGACAAGTTTTAAAAAACAGACAGACCATTTCCAGTATGGAATCTAAGTTGTCTTCAGAGGGAAAAGCTTTAAACTTTTACTGTATGATAAAACAGGCTATTAAATAAAACACAGAATCTATTAAATCAAACCAATAACAGTTTACAGGGTGAATGCAGGAAACAGAAAAGTGAAGAGGGTGTGTGTGTGTGTGTGTGTGTGTGTGTGTGTGTGTGTGTGTGTGTGTGTGTGTATACAGACAGGGAGATGCATGCATACATACATACATACATACATACATACATACATACAAATCTTTGGTTTAGAATACACAAATTTTGGGTTTGTTGCTGCTCATCTCATGTCACAAAGGGACCCTGAGTTGCTTTTTGTAGGTCAATTCTACAAGCAGGCTCACACAATTATTTGTTGCCTGACTGATTTGGTGGTTATATGAATATTATGAGAATCACTGATTAGATGCCTAAATGTTAATAAGGTTTAATATGAGACACTTACTATTATCATAGGAGACCAAATTGTCCAATGTAATTGAAATGAACTGAGTTAAACTGAAATTATTTGAATTGATTTTCTTTATCTCACTACGGTCCACAGTTGTTTCTGAACTGTGATCTTCAGGAAGCTAATAAGCAAAGAGGTTTTCTTTAATTTCACTGAACTGTTTAAAAGACTTGCTGCCTGTTCTTCTACCAGATTTCTGCCTCTCCCTACTTCTTTCCTCCCTCCCACCATTCTGACTTCCTTCTTTCAATTTTTATTCCCCTTTTATCCTCTGTAATCTTACTAAGTGAATCTGATTCTTCCATATTTAGGAGATAAAATTTGTATTTTATTTACTTTTGACCAACATAAGCTAAATATGGAAATGTTACAAACTAAGTTTTAATTTCCTCGAAGTAATCACTATTGCTGGAAAGAAGAAAATGCATCAGCATGCAGATACCACATGCATACTTCATGCTCAGAAAAAAACCATAATATTTAAAGATAAAGGACAAGAGAGGTTTATTTTCTTAAGTAGAGAGGGTAAAATGGAAAAGGAACAAAAGTAAAATAATCAGTTATTTCCATAAACACAAACTTATTTTGTATTATTTTTCTTCTCTGAGTCAAAGCTGAACTCAGACTCCTATGCTGAAAGCAATTGAACATCCTATCAATAAACAGCTACCATTCTGCAGCCCAATCATCCCAGGTTCCTCTAAGTCAAACTGGGGTCATAGAGGGATAAAAACGCTTTATAAACATCAAACATGGCTAATTGGGAAAGCTGGAGAAACAAAAGCACAACCCATCAGCAACAAACAGGAGATGTTGCTGCAATTATGGAGATACATCACAGTGCAATAATGATGAGAGAATACTAGGGAGGCTCTGTGCTCATGCATTTGAAAACCACCATCAAGCAAATCATTTGCTAGGAAAACATAAAGAAAAGAAATTATCCCTGTAAAGGAGAAAAGCAGTAATGTATTAAATTGAGGGCAAAGTGAGGAACTATTCCCTAAAAAACGTCTCTTGTCCACATTAATTTATGATTCTCATCTTCCAAATTCTCACCAACAAGATAATTTTACTAAAATCTAATAAATGACTTTCAATATATTTAATAAATATATTTAATAAATATTTTGCTCATTCCTTTCTAACAGATTTTATTATAAATGTTAATTGAGCAGAAAGTTTGAGATCTAGTGCATAGATATGGTTTGCACTGCAATGTATTCACTGTACTTAATAGCAAATTGAAGAGTTCAGATTTCTAAGAATGTGAACTTCAAATATCCTCATTACATAACAGTGAAAAGTATACAAATGATAAGGTTATTTAACCATTCCATATTGCATGTATACATAAATCTATATTGAATATATGCATATACATATATGAGCGTATATATTAATTTTATTATTTTTTTCAGTTAACTTCATAGCATTTTTATTTTTATTTTTATTTTTTACATCCCTTCCCAGCCTCCCCTCCAACCCCCACCCACCCCCACACACCAACGTTGCAAAGCTCGTTTTCGATATGACAACTTGTACTTCTCATTGTTGCAACAGGTCCACCTGTATCCTTAAGCGACTTGTTTTTCCCCATCTCCTCCACAAGTTATACTGACATCAAATA
>NW_012267420.1:3197880-3199472 GCF_000151885.1 Dipodomys ordii
TTAGGTTCATTTCTGGGTTTTCAATTCTATTCCATTGGTCCTGAAGTCTGTTCTTGTGCCAGTACCAAGCTGTTTTGATTACTATGGCTTTGTAGTAGAGTTTGAAATTTGGTATTGATATTCCTCCAGCACTGTTCTTTCTGTTGAGGATTGTTTTTACTGTTCAGGGTCTTTTACTGTTCCATATGAATTTTTAGATTGCCTCTTCTATTTCCTTAAAGAATGAGGTTGGAATATTGATAGGTATTGCATTGAATTTGTAGATAGACTTGGGAAGTATTGCCATTTTCAGGATTTTGATCTTTCCAATCCAGGTGTATGGGAGTTTTTGCCACTTTCTAAGTTCTGTTTTGATTTCCTTTTTCAAGTTTTTAAAGTTTTCATCATAGAGGTCTTTCACTTCTTTGGTTAAGTTAATTCCTAGGTATTTTATTTTTTGTGGGGCTATTACGAATGGAGTTGCATTCCTAATTTCAGCCACACTTTTCTCATTGTTGGCATACAGAAAAGCCATTAATTTTTGAGGGTTAATTTTTTACCCTTCGACTGTGCCAAAGGTTTGAATCAGCTTGAGAAATTTGGGAGTGGAGTCTGTGGGATTCTTTAAATACAAGATCAAGTCATCTGCAAAAAGGGAGAGTTTTTACTTCTTCTTTCCCTATTGGATCCCCTTAATGTTTGCATCTTGTCTTATTGCTGTAGCTAGGCATTCTAATACTAAATTGAAGAGAAGTGGAGAGAGTGGACATCCTTGTCTCATTCCTGAACTTAGAGGAAATGGCTTTAGTTTTTCACCATTAAGTATAACGCTGGCTGTAGGTTTGTTCGACACAGCTTTTATAGTAGTGAGGAATGTTCCATGGATTCCTAATTTTTCCAGAACCTTCATCATAAAGGGGTGTTGGATCTTGTCAAATGTTTATTCTGCATCTATTGAGATAACCATGTGGTTCTTATCCTTGCTCTTGTTGATGTGATGAATTATATTAATTGATTTGCATATATTGAACCAGATTTGCATCCCTGAAATGAATCCTGTTTGATCGTGATGTATGATTTTTGGATAAATTGTTGATGTCGATTGGCCAAAATTTTGTTGAGAAGTTTTGCATCAATGTTCATCTAAGAAATGGGTCTATAGTTCTCTTTCTTTGATGAGTCTCTGTCTGGTTTTGGGAAGAGGGTTATTATGGCTTCATAGAATGAGTTCGGTAGTGAACTTTCTCTTTCAATTTCATTGAAGAGTTGGAGGAGTGTGTGAGCTCTGCTTTGAAGGCCTTGTAGAATTCCGCTGTAAAACTGTCTAGTCCTGGGGTTTTCTTAGATGGAAGGTCTCTTATTGTTGTTTCTATTTCAATGCTTGATATGGACCTGTTAAGATGGTTTAACTCATCTTAGTTTAGTTTCAGCATGTCAATATTTGCTACAAAAAGGTACATTTCTGCCAAGTTCTCAAACTTATGAGCATAAAGTTTTGAGAAGTATTCCCTTATAATGTTCTGAATCTTGGTTGTTTCTTTGGTGATGTTTCCATTCTCATCTCTGAGTTTGTTTATTTGGATGTGTTCTCTTCTTTTTCTGATAAGATTTGC
>NW_012267420.1:3203707-3213418 GCF_000151885.1 Dipodomys ordii
TTCCCACCAACAATGAAGTAAGGTTCCCTTCTGTCCCCATCCCCTCCAGCATCTGTTGTTGTTAGAGTTCTTGATTTTTGCCATTCTAACTGGAGTATTAATTTTATTATTAAGTAGTTTTACAAAGAAGTTCAATTCCATAACTCAGATTATGAGTATACAGTGAATTTTGATCAATGTCATACCTTTCATTGTTCTCCATTTTCCCTTCTTATCTCAGCCCTCAAATTACATAGTTCAAATTCTACATATTGTATGTACATTGACATATTAATTGCACTTAAAGTAAGTAATTATATATACATATTAAATAATCTCATTACATCCCATAAATATATAGAATTGTACTTTATTGATTCAAATTAAAAATAAATTTTAAATGTCAGTAGGATTATTTCCATTCTTCTTATGATTTAACTAATCACTGTTTAATTCTTGATTAACAGTTTTAGTTGCAGGTAAGTGAACAACACATGCATGCATTTATGTACAAATTAGTACTGTTTGCCTTCTGAGTTGTGCAT
Source organism: Dipodomys ordii (assembly GCF_000151885.1). Taxonomy (NCBI): domain Eukaryota; kingdom Metazoa; phylum Chordata; class Mammalia; order Rodentia; family Heteromyidae; genus Dipodomys; species Dipodomys ordii. The sequence goes on from NW_012267420.1 coordinate 3,204,232, forward strand.
AAATGAGGCTTGATCCCAGGATTAAATAGGGTTTAACTGACTAGATTGTAATTCTTCATTTTATTCTTTCATGTGGATTGGCTTCTTCTGATAGTCTTTGCTTTTTGGAACTTAAGAGTCTGTAAATGGCTCTTAGAGCCAAAATTGTGTTCAGCAGTTAACAGAGAATCTGTATCCCCATACAGTAACTTAAATCACTTTCCCATTATTGAAATCACCAAAAGTATCAATGATACCAGTTAGTTACAGTGAGCTCTTTTCCAAATACTCCATATTAGATACAGTGGAAATGACAAGACCCTTTTCCTGTAGTAGAGGTTTGCTGGGAAATGGCTTCTCAGACACTGCTTATTTTTTCTAGTTCTCCCAACCTGTGAAACCAGGTAGAGTCATGTGGACATCTCTCATGAACAGAATATGAGAGAAGAGCTATTGCTCTTCTCAGACTAAGGTAAATTCATGTGTATTCTCCAGTCTCCCTGTATTCACCTGTCAATCAGAAGGAAATGCCAACACTACAACGAATATGGGAGAGATAGGATATCAGGAGAGTAACTGAATATTGGTCGACTTTGCGTTATTCTCACAATCGTTGCACAGGACCTACGCAGTCATCATTTATTCAGTAGTAGGGAAATCATTTGATACATGTCAGGGCAGACATATATGATTTTTGTCAGTGGGCATGGCTCATCTAACCATATTGAAAATTGTGTATGTCCTGTGCATGATCTTATAAATATCAAAATGGCCATTGGCACACAGAAAAACAAGTTCCCTGTCCCTAGATCATTGCATTGATGTAAGTGAACTTAACCGAGTTATGTTCTATGAATTTCCTTGAAAGTAGCATGTGTGAACGTAGCCTGATTGTCAACAGGGATAAACATAGCCTGATTTTCTACAAGGATAAAGTCAATACATAGAACATACTCAGAACCTTTATTTCATTTCTATGTACTAGGTAACTGAATTTTCAAAATCTCTGTTTACAACCTCTGAGAAGCTGCTGTTTTCTATTTATTTGTTGTCCACAGGGGTTTCAATTCAACATGCTAGTTGTGAGCACAATGCATCTTGATCAATGTCATACCTTTCATCATTCTCCCTCATCTCTTCCAACCGAACCCATGGCCTCAACTTCCATAGTTTTGATTTGGTTTTGAATTATTTCTGGGATATTTAAAAGTATGCAGAACAATAGCCACATATCCATACAGATTGCAAAATGCCATTCCCATTCTTCCTTCACACATTAAGTACATTCTCAGCTACTTGAAAAACAAAAATTGTAATTCTGCATTTTTCGATACCATACTTTTAGTAATAGCCTGTAAATATGTTTCTGAAACTTCTTTTTTAACCCTCAAAACTACATTTGTCAAATTACATAAAATTCACACCACTAAACTTGATTTTTAATATAAGCTATAGACTTTGGGTGATTATATTAATGTGAGTTTATCAACTGTCACAAATGCATTTTTTTGTTGTTGTTGGTCATGGGCCTGAACTCTGGGTCTGGGCGCTGTCACTCAGCTCTTCAGCTCAAGGCTAGTGCCCTACCATTTGAGCCACAGTGCCACTTCCGGCTTTTTCTGCTTATGTGGTGCTGAGGAATGGAACCCAGGGCCTCCTGCATGCAAGGCAAGAACTCTACTACTGAGCCACCTTCCCAGCCCCACAAATGCATTTTTTATATTCCCTCCCTATTTTTGATTTATTCCCTTGCTGGTTTTGTACTTATTTTTCCCTAGAAATCCTCCAAAATGATCTTAGTTTTCCTTACATGCTTTTTTCCCACTGCCAAATGATGTTCAAATCATTTTATCTGGTTCTATGCAGTTAGCCCTACTACCTGCATTTGGTCATGTTAGGTGACATTCTCATTCTCATTCTATCCAGATCCACAATGGCCAATCCACCATCCATTCTAATCCACTGAGCAGAGCCAGATCTAGGCAAATTCTCACCAGGGCATTCCTCATGGTCTTAGAGTGTCCTGGACATTCCCTAGTGACACAATTCTTTAGTAGTTCTTCAGGATACATAACAGACACATCCCAGCCTGAATATCTTCTGGATCTTTCATCCTTCCTACATGAACTGCCTTAGTAGTTAGGTCATCTGGGCCTGGTTTATCATGGGCCATTGCTTTTCTAGTATCCACTCTCATAGCAAATTGGTACTAACTCCTAGAAATCTTCTTTGGTATTAAAACTTACGTCTCAAAAGAATGGTTGCAAGGCAATAAAATCTTCTTCATATCCTGACTTGCTTGAACTAGCAAGATTGCTCTTTAAACGTTTTACATATCATTGGATTTTTGTGCATTCATATGAAATAGAAAGTCTTGATGTAAGACTTACTTTTTGTAAGATCCTTGCCATAAATTAAGCCCTATATAATATTGGAAATGGACAGCTATACTTATTCTTCTATTCTTTGAAAAAGTTTATATAAGTGTTGAATTTCCATACATAAAAGCCATTTTGACCTAGAATCATACTGTAAAAAAGATTTTAATTACATTTTAAGCTCCCTTTACTAGGCATCACATTGCTTAGTTTTTTTGAGTAAATTCCGGTGAATTATGTTTCTACAAAATACAGTATTTAAACAAAATTACCTATTTTATTGCTATAAAGCATCACAATATTCTCCTAATTTTCTTTTTCGTTTTCTTTCCTTTTTTGGTCATGTGGCTTGAACTCTGGGCCTGGGTGCTGTCCCTGTGCTCTTCAGCTCAAGGTGAGTGCTTTACCGCTTGAGCCACAGCACCATTTCCAGTTTTCTAGTGGTTTATTGGAGATAAAAGTCTCACAGAGTTTCCTGCCCCTGCTGGCTTTGAACCCTGATCCTCAGATCTCAGTCTCCTGAGTAGCTAGGATTACAGGTGTGAGCCACTGGCGTCTGGCTCTCCTGTTTTCTAATTAATTAATGTATTTATTTATTTTATCAGTCATGGAGCTTGAACTCAGGGGCTGGGTGCTGTCCCTGAGCTTTTGCACGCAAGGCTAGTACCACTTTAACCATAGCACCACTTAAGGTTTTCTGGTGGTTAATTGAAGATTAGAGTCCCCCAGACTTTCCTGCCAAGGCTGCTTCAAACCAGAATCTTCAGATCCCTCAGGGTCCTGAGTAGCTAAGATTATAGGCATGAGCCATTGGTGCCCAGATAACTATTTAAAATTTGTATTCTTTCTCTAGTTTTCTTAGTTTTTTAGTGTTTTACTGGTTTTGTTAAACTTTGAAGGAATTAAATGTTTTCCCTCTTGTACCTTTATTTCTAATTAAATGAAATCTGCTTTTTTCTTTACTTTTCATGTCTTATCCAAGTTCTCTGGTTTTTCTTTTCTTCCTAGCACCTGGAGGTGAAATTATACCAATAACTTTCTGTTTTTGCTCATTTCCTAATTTAGAAATTTAAACCTAAGTGTTTTTTTAGTACAAGCATCTTACAAGTCTTGAAATATTTTTCTTATCTGAGAATAAGTAATATTTTATAATTCCCATTGTTTTTTCTTTAGGCCATGTACTTTGTGGAATTATATTGGTTAATTTCCAAGGAGTTCAAAGTTTTCTAATTTTCTTTTGGGTTTTATTTTCTAAATTCTTTACTTCCTAGAAAGAAAATAGACTTTTAATAATTGTTTTGGAAATTTGTGCAGATTTTGTTGATAACCCAGAATGTGTATGTGTGCTTCATTCTTGGTTTGTAGAGGTTTACAATGCTTAATTTGTTGATTTTGTTTATTATGTCTTTAATAATATTTCTATTGCTACTATTATTTTTATGGTGCTTGTGTCATTATTGTAAGGTGTGTGTCATTTTCAATTAGATTGTTTCTACTGGTCTTTCTCCTTGTACTTATAGTTTTTTCAGCCTTTCAAAAGTGAATAGGTTTCTAACTTTTTTTTTTTTTTTTGTGGGTTGTGGGGTTTGAACTCTGGGCTTGGGCACTCCCTCAGCTCTTTGGCTTAAGGCTAGCTCTCTACCACTTGAGCCACAGTGCCACTTCTGGTTTTCTGAGTGGTTTATTGGAGATAAGAGTCTCATGGACTTTTCCTGTCAGGGCTGGCTTTGAACTGTGATCCTCATATCTCAGCCTCCTGAGTAGCTAGGATTACAGGCATGAGCCACTGGCACCGGGCAGTTTCTAACTTCTTAAAACTTACTTGTAGACAATTAATTTTTACTGCTGTTTACTCCTAACATGTAAGACTCTAAATCTTCCTGTAAGCAAGACTTTATTCATCCACAAAATATTATGTAATATCTGTTCTATACAAAGATATGCAGATTTATGCAGTATCTATTGTACATTCTCTGAGCCCCTGGCCATTTTACCTGCTGTGTAATTTGCAAGTACTTTAGAATTTCCTGGTTTTCCTATTATCATTGCTTTCTAGTTTTATTGCATTTTGCAATCAAAGGGCATATTTTATATTTTTAGTGCTTCAAGTTTAAGTTATTCTTGCTTATGTAGCTAGCATAGGTTAACATATAATATGCTTCTGTATACTTGAATTATTTTAGTTATCCACACCTAATACATACAGATGGAAATATACATATATATATATATATATATATATATATATATACATTCATAATGGTACCTGTGTCTGAAATTGACTGTATTTTGTTATATAGACACATATAGAATACATTTATATGCATCTAAATCAATGAATACCTATGTAATTATATGTATATAATTTAAGCTGTTAATCATCACAATGTATGTGTTTACTGCCTTTTAATTTTTAATATGTAATTTTATTTTTTCTTTGAGTCTAACTTTTGAGAAGATTATCTCAATATCTTATCATGAATATAGAATCACTATTTCTCCTTTACTGTCTGTCAATTTGTTATTTATCTCTTTTGAACCTAAGTTATACCTTCTTGGTAAATTGTGGAATATATACAGTGTCTGTGGAATATATACAGTGAAATATGTGTTAATAGTTCACTGTTCAGGTATTTGTATTATCACTTTCATGTTCCACTAGTTAGTGATTTTTTATGTTACATCATATTTTGCCTTCTTCTACCTACACATTTCTGTGTTGTATTTATGCTTCCCTGACTAATAAAATCATAAAATAGAACAATAGTATTTCTTTCAAATATATAAAAATGATTGCAGTGTTTCTTCCCCTTCCATTTTCTATAAAACCTTTTTTTTCAAATCCTGTCAACTGATTATGTCTCCTCATTTTTAATTTTAAAAAGTGTTTTCCCTTCATTTCTCCTTCTATTTCTTGCTTGCTTTTCTTTTTTATCTTTCTGTTAATTTCCTAATGATAGATTCTCCTTTTTATTATTTAAAGGTTTTCATAGATTTTTACTATATCATCAATTTATGTTCCAATGACATTATATTTTTTTATTTCTCAGGAATTCTGAATTTTAATTTGCTATATCCAGATTTACTATTCATTGGTGTTTTGATTATTTGGCACCTATTCTAAATTCCAGAAGAAAATGATTATATTTCTTAGATATATTCAACCAACATTATTTTCTGTTCACTCTTATATACTACTTTTTATGTTTAAAATTTTCTTCTGAACTTTATAGATAATATAGTGTACCATGGACAATATTCATCTTTTTATTTTTTTCAATATTAGGTCAAGACCCCAGAGCTTTAACAGACTACAAAAGTGCTCTACCACTAGGCTATTTCCATTCCTCCATCAGAAGCTGACATGGGAATCTCTGATAGATTCTACTAGTTTCTGTTTATTTAAAGAAGCTTTTAAGCTCATATTGAATGGTGATTTCATTGCAGGAAGAATTATAGATCATCAGATACTTTCTACCAGCATTATAAATGCGATCTCAGTGCTATTTAACCATAGAAAACAAGAACTAATGCATGCAACAAGATAGAGCATGAATTGAAAATATAATTTTAAGTGAATGAAGGCAGACACAAAAGCCACATTTTACATCATATAAATGATCCATAATTAGTAAATCCATAGAGATAGAAAGTGCATTAGTAGTTGCCAGGACCTAGAGGAATACCATGTAGGTACTTGATAGGTATAAGAAATAAAATTTTCCGGACCTAGCTAGTTATGATAGCTGCATAAAATTGTGAAAGTACTAAGCACTACTGAATTTTAATGACTAAAATTGTACATATTAGGTTGGATTCATTTCAGTAGTATATAAAAAAATTTGGTAAACAAAAACATAATTTTATCTTTCCCTTACTTTTTGCTATAAAACAAAAAAAGTCAGAGATCATGCCAGGCACTGATAATCCTAGCTACTCAGAAGACTGACCTGCAGAGTGAGTAAGGGTTGAAGCCATCCAAGGCAGGAAAGTATATGGGACTATTATCTCCACAAAATGAAAGAAAAAGGAAAGAAATAAAAGCTGGATGTGAAGTTATGGCTCAAGTGGTAGAGCACTAGCCTTGAGCACAAAAGCTCAGGGACTATACCTAAGCCTAGAGTTCAAGTCCCAGGTCTGGTTAAAAAAAAAGAAAAGAAAACATCCATCAAATTACCATTACTTTAAAAAATCAAATTAATTTTAATATTTACTACATCTTTTTGTTTTCCACTCTTCTTTCTACTTTGTTCACAAAATATTATGATTGTTGGATTATCATGGATTTCTTTGGTTTTACCTATTTGACATTTCAAAGCTTCCTATATTTAGAGCCTTATGAATTTCAACTCTTAGAAGAAACTGTTGGTTAGTGGTTCTTCAGATTTATCTTCTGCCTTATAATCTAACTAGTGATATTTTTAAACATCTCATCATTTTATAGTCTGTATGTTTTATTTCTCTGTCTTTGCCCACATTTTATAGCTGCTTTTCTTCCAATTCTCTCCTCCTATCATATCTAGTCTTATAGTAGTAAGCTTCTTTGTTCTTTAATTTCTAGATATTCATACTATAAGTTGTGTTTGATTCTTTTCTACCAAAATTATTCACCTTGCCACTTATTCTGAACATACTCATCAAAATAATTTCTAGTTCAATAGGTAATTGGTAGGATCTGAGTCATAGGTGGACCTGTGGGGTCTCTCTCTCCCCCCCCATTGATTGATCTTTAAGCATTGATTCCATTTCCTTTGATCATGTGTGTGTGTGTGTGTGTGTGTGTGTGTGTGTGTATGTTTATCTTTATGTCATATTGATGTTTGAACACTGGACTTCCTGCTTGCTACCCAAGCACTTTACCACTTGAACCACATACCCCATCCTTTCCTGATGTAGTTTATTTTTCAGATGTGCTCTCACATTCACTTGGCAATCTTTCTACCTCTGCCTCCTAAGAAGCTCAGAATACAGCATTAATACCACAACAGTCCTGTTTTTTGCACTCCAAATGTTAGTCATGACACACAATACAAAAAGAAGCCTAAATGATGTGATCCTTTTCTTTTTTTAACAAATGAATGGTTTATTTTTGCCAGGTTGTTGGAGTAAACAATCCTTGTTTAGTCAGAGTTGAGGTTTATGCCTTATTTCCATCCTTGTGTATTTCAAGCCCTCTCCCTTGGCTATCCCTCAGAATAAATCTTGTGTTTCCAGCTCAATAAAACTGGCTATAGCTCAGTATAGCTTGCATCTTCTTCTTAGCACATTCAGCAAGATAGTGCTGCATAGTGTCAGTTCAACTCTCTTAACTCCTTTTCCACAGTACGTTCATCACTTCCCTTATTGATCCCTCCAGGACAATGGGACAAGGAGAGGAATGGAAGGTGTCAGGGGCCTCATACTGCTCAGTCAGCATCACCTCGTATTGTAATGACACTGGAATGGTGAAGTGGCAGAGAATGCTGTAACCTCCACCGTAAGTTGCTCTTTTTTTTTATGTCTTTGATATACAAGTTTTGCCTACCTTGGTTATTCTCTAATACTCCCTACAACCCAGAATTTAGTAACATAATACTTGCTCCATATTAGCCAAGAGTGGTTAACTCTAGGATTTTAAAATATAGAATAGTGTTCTTTATTTCTGTACTCTTTGTTTTGTATGTAAATTTCTTTGGTTGGGGGTGGGGAGTATGGGGAAACACAAAAATGGTAGGACAAAAGGTGAGCTCATTCAGCACTGATTCTCACTAGACACTATGCTGAAAATGAGCTTTACAACTTATGGTGGATGGGAGTTGGGGGGGGGAACTGGGAGTAAACAAGGGAAGAGGTAACACTGTTCAAAAAGAAAGGTACTCATTACCTGATTTATGTAACTGTAACCCTTATCAATATCACCTTTATAATTAAAAAGAATACATCACTTCTAAAACTAAATAAAGAATGGTTTTGAACCCATGTTGAGGACGTATTCTTTCCAAAAGATTTGTGTTAGCTTTTGGCATATGCTATGGCACAATTGTTTACTTCGCTTGTCACTTGGGAATTACATAGAAACATGTGGTCTCAACTTGAAATCTCAATCCACACACAAAAAAACTCCTTTGTTTTAGTTTTGATAGAATTTTAAAGTCTGAAACTACAGAAAACTATATAGCTTTACAGATATCCTGTCTTCAATTGAGTTTCTCAGTTCTTAATATCCACATTAGAGGAATCTGTTCCCTTATCTTTTTTTTCATTGTGAAAATAATGTACAGAGGGGTTACAATTACATGGGCAAGATAGTGAGTACATTTCTTATCAAGCATTGTAGCCTCCTCCTTTGTTTACTCTTCCCATCCCTCCCATCCTCCCCCCCCAGCCCACCCTCCCCCCCAGCACCAAAGTTGTAAAGTTCGTTTTCGACATAACAACTTGTACATCTCCTTGTTGCAATGGGTCCACCTGTATCCCTATTTACACGATTTGTTTTTTCACTTCCCCTCCACAAATTATACTAACATCAAATACAGTGAAAGCAGGGATTATACTGTGGGTGAAGGACATACAAAGCAACAAAGAAATAATCTTATAATTGTGTTAGAAAGAAATGCATGAAAAAAACATTTAAAATACATATCTTAGGGTTCATTTTCCTCACATCACTTTATCTGACCTTTTCTGCTTGACTCATACATATACTAGATATTGCAAATAAGGGAAATCATGGGACCTATGTTTCTTTGGGCCTGGCTTACTTCACTTAATATATTTTTTTCCAGGTCTTTCCATTTCCTACAAATGGGGCAATGTCATTCTTTCTGATGGAGGCATAGAATTCCATTGTA
>NW_012267420.1:3215148-3333150 GCF_000151885.1 Dipodomys ordii
CACGGTCTCTCCTGCCCGGGCTGGCTTTGAACCGCAATCCTCAGATCTCAGCCTCCTGAGTAGCTAGGATTACAGGCGTGAGCCACCAGCACCCGGCTTTAACTTCTATTTTTTAAAAAGTCAAATTATGTTGCAGACATATTCTGATGTGGTTGTTCCAGTTTACCTCAATAGATCCTGGTCATTTTTAATATTTTTTTGTCTCTGAAAATCAAAACTTCAGGAAGTCAGCTCAGCTAGAGTAGCAGGACAATGACCTTAGCTTGTAAAATCTTGTTAGACAGCTGTTTACAATGTCTACCAGAAATTCATTTCTTGAGAGTCTAAGTGTTTATTGGTGCTGAATAAAACAGATTTCTAGCTTGCAATTTCATGGTGAATATTTTCAAAAATTGATTTTTCTCATTTTAGAGAAGGCATATAGTCCAGCTTAAATCTGTTTTTCTAGTAAATTCTTAACAGTTTCCTCTTGTAATCATTATGATTCTGATCACAAAGAATGTCTGCCGAATGTCTTAGACTTTGCAACAGTACTCCAAAATTCATCATGGTTTGATTGCTCAAATTGTTTTCCTTTGTATTAAAGTCTGGCTGTCATATAAAAAAAGTATATTTGCTGTTTGTGAATAATAATTTTTAGGAATAGGTATCACTAATACTTCTGTAGTACATTGGAATAAAAAGTTAGAAGGAAAGCATTTTTTAAATGTCTTTTAAACGCCTATAAGTATTTCCAGAAAAATTCATTATATTTGTTTTAGTCCTTTAACATATATTATAATCTTCCAAAAACATCTCATTTGTTTTACAAGCATCCAGACTCTGAAATTCAAATGATTTCTCATTCTTACCCTTTTCCACATTAAGTTCTCACTGTTTTAGGGAATATTCATTTGGAAAAACTCTATGTAAATAATTTTAACAACTTTGGCCTCAATTTATCTTTACTCATAACTGTTATCTACTTAAGAAGAAAAATAGGAACACATTTAGCAAATAAAATACTACTTTAACTTGTTGAGAAATAGAAGAAGTGTCTAAGGAGTGATCAAATAACCATAATTACCACACTCAACAAATCACATATACACAAGCACACAAGCACATAAATTTTGGTCGTTGAAACCCTAATCAACAACTTTTCTGTTCAGTTCAAGATTTTTAAATGTTGTTTATACAAAAAAGATAAGAAAATGCTAAAATAGAGATACAAGTTGACCCATTGTAACAATAAGATGTACAAGACATTATGTTGAAAATTAACTTTACAACTTTGGCAGGTGGGGAGGTGGTGGTTGTGGAGGTCCGTGGGAAGGGATAGTAGGGGAAAAAGAAAGGAGGAAGCAGCAATGCTCATAGGAAATGGACTCATTACATTGCTCATGTAATGGTTACCCCTCTGTACAGTATTTTTACAATAAAAAACTTAGAAAACAAGATAAGCAGCACAACGTGTGCCTTTACTCTTGTGATTGTTCATATATATATATATATATATATTAATTTTATTTTTTGTCGGTCATGGGGCCTGAAGTCTGAGCCTGGGTGCTGTCCCTCAGCTTTTCAGCTCAAGGTTAGCGCTCTACCATTTCACTCTACCATTTGAGCTACAGCGCCACTTCCAGATTTTTCTGCTTTATGTGGTGCTGAGGAATCGAACCCAAGGCCTCATCCATGCAATGCAAGCACTCTACCACTGAGCTACTTTCCCAGCCCTGTTCTTATATTTTTATTAATCGGTATCTTTCTGTGATTTAATTTTGATTAAAAAATGTTTACATCTACAGATACCTAGGAGATTAATAAAGCACACATCTGTTTGTGTATTAACCAGGAGTAGAAAATCTGCCTTAAATGTGAACAGCACCATCCAATAGACTGGGGCAGCAGATATAATGAAAAAAGAAAAAGAATATCTAGGCATTAGCCCAAAACTTCTCCATTTGCTTCTGGCTACTACGAGGTGAATGTCTGAGCTCTATCATGCCTTTCTACCAAGATGCTCTGCCTTTCACAGGCCCACAGCAAGGCTGTAGCTGACAAGAACAGGAGCTCTTGAAACTGGGGGCCAAATAAAACATTCCAACCTTAAGTGCTTTTCCTCAGGTACATGTTACAGTAATGAAAAGCCACAGACTTACACTGCTGCTTTCAAGAATCATGTTTTTAAAAATTCATAGCTAATTCTTGATCACCAAGAACTTGACAATATATCATCAGCATAAATTAGAAAACAAAACTAAGTAATTGCTCAAGACATTAATATTCTCTGTATTCAACTGCACATTGATAAATCAGTTATGTATTATTCTTTCAATGTGATATTTTAGAATAATAGATTTTGGACTATTCAAATGTATCTGTAAGACATATATTTTTAGCTTAATTTCAATTTTCCAATGTAAAATACCCTACATTATTCAGTAATGGAGGAAGAAAAACCTTTTATAATCTTATAAATAAATACATTTCTACATTTTATATTTATACATTTTATACTTTTATACTTTTATACATTTATACATTTATATTTTTATATTCTTTTTACTTGGGATAATTATATTCATGTTCATGTCTGTTCTATAGCTAAAAATAAGTATAATATATATTATATTAATATATATTTTATAGTAAATATATATAATATATAATATATATATATATTTATATATATAATATATATAATATATAATATATATTTTATAGTAAATTCATGTTTATTTGAAAGAAAAATATTTCAAAATATTTAAATATTTAAATTAATATTTAAAAACTTTTATAATTTATTCTTTTTTTTAAACCAGAATAAAGTCTTTATTTAAAAGAGGGGAAAAAGAGATCAAACCAAAAGATGGAATTCATTAACAAAATATAGAAATGAAAGCCAAATGACAGGATAAAAATACAGCTCAGAAATGTAAGAAACTTTGATTCTGTCCTTCTAACTTGCTGCTACTGGCCCTCTTTGTCAAGGATATAATTTTTTTTTTGCTAACAGATTATTTGATTTTTTCCATTGACAATTGTAAAAAATGTTTATTTTATTTGTTAAAACATTGGTACTTACTTTCTTCTTGCTCCTGAAAAAGGCTATTGTACCTATGTGTGGTGGCTCATCCTTGTAATCCTATTTTTGATCCCTAAGATCAAAGTTTAAAGCCAGTCTGAGTAGGAACATCCATGCAATTTCATTTTCAAAAAAAATAATGAAAAAGCAGACGTAGTGTCATGGCTGAGGTGGTAGAATAAACTGAGATAACAATGAGTCCCTGAGATCAATTCACAATAAAAGTGGGAAAAAATCACTCTAAATTATGTTAAAAGACTGGTAGGTCACATTTCTTTCCAGTGATATGCAATCTTTACTGAGTTTCCCATTCAGTTTCTCAGTATTAAAGCCAATGTTGATAAATGAAGAATGAAGATGTATTATATCAGATAGAATATCATAGTTTCTAAGATGTCAACAGTATCAATACCAGCATGTAGACACATCTCAGTAAGCATATTTTATAAGCATAATAGGATGGAAAACAACTTGGACTAGTTGGTTTAAAATGTCAAAATGGAGAGGCGGCTTGAAGCAGGGATGGCAATTTCCCTCTGTCTTGGGACGATTGTATTTATTTATCAGTTTGTTTTTGATGGACTGTGACAGGAAGAAATACTGAAGTGAGGGGACTCTCTTGCTTGAGATCAATTTATAGAACACTCTGTATCATCATCTGGCCACCCATCACAGGCTTAAGTTTATGGAAATTCATTGATTCCTACACTTACACGTCAGAATTTTTTGCATTGCTTTCATACTTCAATTAAATAATGTTAAAAGTAAGTGAAGAATAACATTAATATTAGTATATCCTGTAATTTTATGATATCTGGGAACACACTGAGTTGAGAATTGGAATGGTGCACATTTTGATGGAATTGATGAGTAGCATTTGATTGAGTATAACTGTGACATGTTTTGAATGCACACATGAATGTTATTGTTTAATTCTCTGTAATCAAAAATATTTTAAAATACTGTTTGTACAGTGACAATTTCAACAATTTATAAAGATGTGTGCAATAGGCCTTCTTGAGATTTACTGATGAATCTCACATCACAGCTTCACCCAGCAACCCAGCTCCTCTTCCTTTGCATGGGACATTTCAGAAATAATGACCTGTAGTTCTCACTATGACTCTCTATAAAAAAATGTAGAGAGCAATAGCTTTATTTCTTAACATATTTAGAGTAATGTTTTTATTTCCTAATAGTACATTGTGCTATTTTCAGTAGATTTTTACCTCAATGCAAGAATACAACCAATGAGATGGAGATATTAGCTTTACTTATTTCTTTCATGTATATTTGAAAATTTAAAATATTCAAACGGTATACTGATAGAAAAGAGAAGGTAGTTTGTGTGGATACACTAGTTCATTATTATAATCCAAGCTGCTTGGTATTACAAAAGAGAGGAGGTTATCAGTTTGAAGCTAGGTTAAAAATAAAAGTTAGTGAGATCTTATCTTGAAGAACAGCTAGACTGGCTCATGTATTTTGGTAATACCAGCTATACAGGTGGCATAGGTAGGAGGTAAAGTAGCCCAGGCAAGAAAACTTGAGACTTTATCTGAGAAATAAAGTTCTCATGCATGGCTCAAGTGGTACAGTGCCAATATTAGAATTAATAGCTGTAGAACCATCAAGAATTCAGACACACACACACACACACATACAAATAACACATACACACAAACACAAACACCTACAGAGACAGAGAAAAAAAATCTAAATCACTGGACTTCTAGAAAAAATTCAGAATCTGTTTTGAGTTAAATGAATATTGTTTTGAGTTAAATGAATAGTTTTTTAATCTTTAAAAAATAAACTATATGTATGTATGTCTTTGGGACCATCTTGCCATCTTACTCTATTTTCCCAAGTGAATATCTCAAGTTGAAAGGCTTAGAAATCAATTTAACACTAGGGAAATATGAAACATCATGCTGCGGTTAGGCCATTATAGCACTCCTCACAAACTATAAGTTACTGAGGTATCAACACATAGAAATCAATGAAATCCACTTTATGTATGCTATTAAATGATATAATCAAGGAAATTTATTTATGGTAAGTAAATGCTTTGGAGCTTTTATATATTCATATGTTTGCACTATCTGAAAGCACCACAGCAAAGTAGGTAGGAGTTTTGTAGGAATTTAGTAAATACAAGTGAAGCACTCATCATTAGACCAGGCAGTAAATGCAATATGAAGTAATTGCTATTATGCAAGTTTTATGTCTTTTCATGAAGACACATCGATAATATTTAGGAAAATAGGTTACCTTATTAACATAAACATTATTTTATATAGGTCTCTATTGACAGAGAAATATGTTTGAAATGTATTCAATTAAAACATACGCTAGAGAAAGATTCACCAGATGATTTTTATAGCTACTTATAGACAGTACATGATAGACTAAACACAGACTTCTATATTTCACAAGAAATTTCATATTTATTGAGAATTTTTTGTTAATTAGAAAGTTATATTCAAGTGGTTGCTTCATAATTTAACATGTCCATTTATGTGTCCTGTGTCTCTGATTAGATTCACCTCTTGCATCATTTTCCTCTGTTCTGCTACTGCTTCTCCCTCTAGTCACATCCAGCTTTTCACTTCCTTTTACACATATATACACTGACAGTTATGAGTGTATTTGTAACTCCTAGCTCCATTGAAACCATGTTTCAACCTCCTGAGATTCATTTTGTTGACCTGTCTGTGGATTATTACACTGTGGAGTTTCACTGCTGCATTTACTATGCTTTAGAGCCATAGATCATATTCAAATATACTTTCATATATTTTATATATATTACTATATATGTATATAATGTGTATATAATATATCTATATAATGTATAACATATACATTATATGTAGCATATACTATTATATTATGTTATATTATTAAATATTATTGTTTTATGTATTTCATTATATATTATATACAATGTGTAATATGTTATATTATATTATATTAAATATTAATATGCAATATATTATATAGTTATATTATGTAATATGTATGTTACATAATATATAATATATTAATATAATGCATATATAATATGTTAATATAATCTATAATACATATTTTATGTTATATATACATATATAATGCATTTATATGTATATATTGATATATTTACATTTGTAACATACAGGATTTCATATATATATATATATATATATACACACATGTATATGAAAGGTATATTTTAGTTGTAAGATGAACATCTGAGAGAAAATATCCACCCTTTGTCTATCTTTTTACATCACATTTAGTATGAGTTTATCTAGATCTGTCTATTTCCCTGAAAATGTCATTTGGGACAGAGGTTGAGGCTCAAGTTATGGCTGGTAAGCTGAGCATTGATTCAGTTTTAAAAAATGGTGAACTACTTACATTGTCTGGCAATGCAAAAATTCTGGTATATATTATGAGCAAAATGTGCTTGAAACAAGGTATGAGGACCGCTCTAACATTTTATCAGCTAAGCTAAAATCCTACTTTATCATGTTGTAGGTATCACATTTTAGATTTTCTCCTACTCTACAGTCTAAGGCCTTCCAATTTTGAACAAGATAACTGAAAATTTCTTTAATCCACACTAAAAATATGATCTCTCCAATTTTCAAGTAGATGCAAAATATTTGGGGTGACATAATCTATAAGCCAAATTAATTTTCTCCTACTTATCACAATTTTTAATGCTCAGTTCCCATATCAAAGCTTAATTTTTTTCTGAGAAACATACCCTTTTCTGCTCAAAAGAACCTGGAATTATCATAAGTCACAACTTCCCTCAAACTAAGGGATAAGCCTTTGCCCAGCTTTGTTGATCCATAAAACCCAGATAATAATTATTCCATGTCTTTATTCTTAATTATTTATAAAAGTTTTAAAAACAGATATGAAAGTTCACCCTCTGTGCAACACTGTTTATGGAAAGGTCAATTACAAATTAATTACCAATATAACTATCTAAAATAATCTAAAGGAAGACTTCATATTAAGGAACTGAAGTAGGGAAGACTACATTCCATAGAAGTTTTGTTCTGTCCTATGTAGAATATGGGTAAAGAGAAACCTATTTGACAGAAAATGAGGCCAGGAGTATAACCAGCTACGTTTACATCATCTCATTCATCTTGTGAAATTCTTTGGAAGACCACTTTGTTTTTTATTCACTTAGGTTTTTGAATCAGAATCTCAAAATATAGTCTAGGCAGGCAATGAACTTTCAATCCTCTTGCTTCAGCCTCCCAAGTGCTGGGGTTATACCATGCTCAATAGAAGAACGCTATTGTTCCTGACCAAAACAAATCCAGAAACAAAGTGAGCAACCTCTGACTTCTGTCTTCTTTGTAGCACGCGGCTTGGGTAGATTTGTCAAATATATAATGGCGAGAGTATTTGCCTACTGCAGGTGAAAAGAAATAGCACCCAGGAACTGATGTTGAATGGCCTCGTGTGGCAACAGGGCCCACTGAAGTGACAGCTCATTCCTGTTGAAGGCACATTTGACGGATTTTACTCAAGAAGCAACTTGGTCCTTTCAACTCTGCAAATTTAGCTATTCATTTACGGACATTTCAGCATTTACTTAACTATTGAACATCAAAAGTTTTCCTGGAAAAGCTTGAGAAGGCACAATACATAAAACTTACAACTGTTTATTTTCACCTCTGCTAAAAATAGAACAATGAAATATGTTAATGTGACTGATACAAATGCTGTATTTTGGTAATATGTGTATTTTTATTTTCCCACATTATTCCAACATCATAAGCAATTCATATATTTATCTCTGTCAAAAGCTGGTGGTTCACACCAATAATCCCAGCTACTCAGGAGACTGAGATCCCAAGCAATTCAATTCAAAGCCAGACCAGACAGAAAGGACCAGGAAATTTCATCTGCAAAATAAATAAAATGCAAGGCTAAAGTAATAGCTCACAGAGCAGAATGCCAAGGAGCAAGTATAAGGCTCTGAGTTCAAACAAGGAAAAAAGTTAGATGATAGGTAGATAGATAGATAGACAGGCAGATAGATTTTAAATAGATGGTATACAAATAGTGATGTACCTGCTAATGCGTTTACCTATTCTGTTTTTCCCATTAGTCTCCTAAAAGATATATTGATAGTTAGATAAACCAGACAGACAGACAGATGATAGATAGATAGATAGATAGATAGATAGATAGATAGATAGATAGATAGATAGATAGATAGATAGATAGACAGATAGACAGATGATAGATAGTATACAAATAGCTATGTACCTGCCAATGCTCTTACCTATTTTGCTCTCCCCATAACTCTCCCAAAAGTAGGAAAATGGTTTCTGAATTCATTTCAGGTGGATAGGATATTTTTTTAATCTAAAGAAAAAAAAGATAGCAAGGTTAAGATATAAGAATGAGCAAACCTAAGAATTTTGCATACTTTATATAGCAAAGCATAGATAAAATGATGTCAGAATCAGATTTATGTTCAATAACAATAAACTTGCTAAAAGCTCTGGGTCTTTTGATGGTGAAAAAATTATTAGAATGCTCTATTTTGTTCTCAATATTTGTGTTATTTGGAATAATTATCCCCAGACCTGTTCTTTGAGAGAGCTTGACTAAATTCATAAAGTTCAGTGCTGTCATATGGTCACAGCTGGTTTACTACTGATTTTCCATGGGAAACAGGTGTGGCTGAGCTACTGACAGGCAGTAGCCCAATGATTCTGTAGTGAAACAAGAGCAATCCATCATCCAGGAGCATTGTTTATGTCCACTTTGTGTATCCACATATGTGTATGTCCAGTACTGCTACAAAGCCACAGCAAGATTTTAGGAATTACAGAATCTCTTTGATCTGCTATACATTGTTATCATCTCAGAAGAGAAACTGCCAGCTGCAATGAAATCTGTCCAAACTAATTTTGACTTAATCAGGCCTGAATATGCTAATTCAATCCTTGGTGTTTGTTTACATTCTAATGAGCTGTGGCAATAACTGAAATGTTTAAATGCCAATGTAAAGGCGAGTGAATAATCAAATATTTCAGTCAGGATGAAAATTCATTAGGTTTTACATTTCCAAATAGATTCAATATGTACATAGTACCTACCCAGGTGTTCACAGTTCCTGTGTGCCTATTTACTTGTTCTTTGCATCAAAGGTTGCATGAAATAAGGATGTCGTGAAGTAAAGAAAATGTGCCTGGTTGGAAAAGTATATGAAAATAATAATGACAAGTCCTGGAGAGCTTCCTGATGCTAAAAAGTTTAATTGATATATAAAAATAATCACAAGGAAACTAGTAATATAAAAATTAGTAGCTCAAAATAAGCGTAAGTCCAAGAATTATTTCTTCACTAATAAAAAAAGCATACTTTTCTTAATAAGAGAAAGATCTCATGTGAGCATCACATCCCTTTACTTTAACTTAGGCTTTCAATTTGAAAGTTTCGTATTGAAACTGATACTCTCTTTGATGGTTCAGTCAGCCATGTCTATTGCCAATGAAGATAAGTTGTGATTTGCATGCCAAGAAAGTTCTGCTATGCCTGTGAGACTCTACTCTCCTTGTGCGTTTTTATTGTTATCTTAAATAGACATTACACATCACTTGCAGTGATAGGAAATTATATGCAGAACACACAATATATATGACACTAACAGCAGTGAATTCTGCTATGAAACAGTCTCCAAGTTCACTTAGAATAATTCAATACTTTACAAAATAGAAATGCATTTGTCAGCCTCTGCCAGCTCTACCTGTGTTCATTAGCAATGACATTTGCAACCAATGAGCATTACTTCCATCTTACTTCCATTTACGCTGAACAAACTAGTGATTTAACGCCACTTTGAATCACTTAAGGTTACTAGCCACAGAATTTCAAAAGACTCATGACACTATGTAAAACACAATATGTCCCAACCCATATACCATTTCATTGCAGAATCAGAGTCAAAGATAGAATAAGTTTTGGAACAAGACAAAGGTTGTGGGTGAAATAAAGTATTGATGCTGGCTGGGATATATGTATATAAACATACATGCAAATATGTATCTGTATATAAACATGCAAATATATACAAACATACATATATGTATAGATATATACACATATATGCATATATATGTACTACTGAATATATACACACCTATGTATATATAGAAAGAGACCTATCTTTATAAGCATCTCACAAATTGACTAGGATTTCCACTGCATTTTAAACAAGGTGGTGCTTTTGCACTAATTCCTATAATGAAGTGTTCTTCAAATGACTGAATTTTAGGGAATTCAGATATAATCCTGACTCTTGAGTCCTAACCCACAGAGATTTTCATTTTAATTGACCTGGAACTGGGTCCTAAACTAGCTCTCCAGGAGATTCTAAAAATTACTATGCCAACATTCTGCATTTAAAACGTCTATCAATGAGGTCATACATATAGAGTATCTGTACACCAGATTTATGGAACTGCCTGGCTTCATTCACAAGGTGGCAGATTAGATGCTTTGTCCACCTGATTCTGTGAAGGAGAACAATCAGTATATCAGAGGAGAGATTGTATTCTGAAGAGAGAAAAAGAGAGAATGAATAACAGGAATTATGAAAGGGGTGACAGGACTGTTGAAATGTATGGAAAAACAGAAAGATCACAAACATAAGAAATTCCCTGCAACTCCAACCCTCTATCCCAGAGAGCAACCGGAAGCTGAACATAGTAGTCCAGAACTAGCAGACCTAGCCACAGGATGAGCCCACTTTATCAGCAAGCCTGAAACCCTGTGCAGTGATTCAATGTGATGATGACTACCGCATGACAACTAGCATTGGAGAAGAAAGATACCTTGACACTCTCCAAATGTCAGTGTTATGTGTAGGCAAAAAACTGTGTGGTTCTTACTGTTTGAAACAAAACTACTCTATTAACCTGAAGCCAACAAGAAATCATGGCTTAGAGAGTCTGGAATGTCTTACCATCATGTCTGGATCTGCAAGAGAGACATGTATGAATTGGGTCATGGAAGGGAAAACTTGTGACATGGCTTACTTAAGTGGCAAAAAGCCCATTTCAGTGAGGATTGTGGAGGTGCCTGCCCTATCATCTGTGATAAGGACCAAGTCCCATTTTCTAAGCATCACTGTGCAAACAGAACTCTTAGCCTAGAGATGACGAAGTGCTAAGTCTCACTACTAGTCATAGCAGAGTTGTTACCTAACAAAACCGAGAGCACTGATTGATAGGACATTTACCCAAGTTTTTCCCCCCGCAGCAGAATTTATTTGCCTGCTGATTAGGGTCTGAAAGGAATGAGACCAGCAGGTGAAATGATGACTGAATCTTTGAATTCTCCCTCTGCAGTCTAAACTAGTGCTCTGTTTAGTCACCTACTTTCTAGTGCATTCTGGATATAGCCGCAGCCTTTGATATTTGCTACTCCTGCAGGCCCAAAAGATGGGCCGGTGGGGCATTTTTCTCCAGGACAAAAACATCAGAATTAGAGAAGATTTCTCCATAGAATATAAAAGCCTAAAGGATATGGAATGATGTATTTCAAGCTCTAAAAGGAAATACTACCAACCAGATTAATGTGACCAGCAAATCTATCCATCATATCAAAGGAAAAATAAAAAGTCCTATAATAAACACAAACCAAAGAAATGTATGAATACTAACCCAACCCTGCAGAAGATTCTTTTTATGATTACTGCATTTTTAAAAATTACCTTTAAACTTTTTATTGTCTTTAAGTAGTTGTATGACGGAGGTGCCATTTAACAAAGCCATTTATTAATACAATGCATCTTGATCACACTTCAATATTCTTACCCCTCTTCCTCCTGCCTCTCCCTTTACTTTTCTTAATTTTTGTGGTATCTACAATGAATTCTTTATTGCATCAGTCCCCCTTTTTCTTCATTTGTCTACCCCTCTTCCCTTGGAGCAATCCAACAGAGGATATAACCATTGCAAAGATACATGCCCTAAACTTTCATGCACCAATTTCATAAAGCAAACACTATAGGACAGAAAACCACAGATAGAATTCAAGACAATCAGCAGGGTGCAGGTGGCTCAAGCCTGCTATCCTAGCTACTCAGGAGGCTGAGATCTGAGGATCACGGTTCAAAGCCAGCCAGGGGAGGGCAGGAAAGTCCGTGAGACTCTTATCTCCAATTAAAACCACTAGGAAACAGGAAGTGGCGCTGTGGCTCAAGCGGTAGAGCGCTCGCCTTGAGCTGAAGAGCTCATGGACAGAGCCCAGGCCCAGAGTTCAAGCCCCACGACCGACCTCCTCCAAAAATTCAACACAATGATAGTGGGTTACTTCAATAACACATTTTCACCAACAGATAAGCCAGCTAGACAAAAATTTATCAACTGAACCCAAAAGTTCCAGCGACTAGAGGTTTTCTTATCTATGTTTGAGTGATAATGAATACTAGACACAATACTAGACCAATCATACTAAATAAAAAATGTATACACACCTGCTTTTAGGTGTAATTATCTGTTACACTCTACAGTCTTATTTTATGACTTACAAATCAATCAATTGTGTGGATGCTACTGTAAGCATCCATACATTACTAATTTATTCAAAGGAAAAATTTTGTTGATACTATAGAACCAGAGTAAGAGTTTTGCTACTTATATGTCAAGGAAATTCAAGGATGAGATTATATATAGGTTAATGAGATCTGTAATTTTTATAGCTTCAAAGAATAGCCTACAACTACAACTTTCTCACTCTATTGAAGTGACACTATGCTTTTGTAGAGTTGTCTATATATACAAAACCTGATTAAATGGTTTTTCCCCTTGTTAAAATTGTTAGATACTTGATGTTTTAAGTTTATTATTTAAGAATACAGAAGACAAGGAGCAAAAATAATGTTCTTCTATTTCCAAACAAAAACATTCTGAATGCATAGGATGTCCATAACTCTGGGCAGATAAGACAACTTCACTGAAATAAAGAATTTTGCAAAGTTTAAAACCTTTAAGCTGTCACTGCCAGAGGGACAAATACGTAAAGACAAAGAGGTGTGCAAAACCCAGTGGAGCTTCCTAATCTAATAACTAACCATGCGAAGCCACAAACCCAATAAATGCAATAGCTGCAGAGGGGAGAAAGCTGAACAACCAAACATTATTGCTTTTATCTCACAGCAAATGCCTTGAGAGAGTTCAAGTTAAATAATCCAGAGAAAGAATGAAAGGATTAATGAGAAGTTCTGGAGAATTAAGATTTTTTAATTTGTTCATTTTTAAATTTTTTAAACATGTTTCATTATCTTTAAGTAGTTGTACAAAGGAGTTATCATTTAACAAAGCAGTTTATGAATTCAATATATTTTGATTAACGTCACCTCTTTCAACATTCCCACTAATCCCTCTGCTACCTCTTTTCCAACTCTTCTTAATTTTATAGGATATATATTGGATTCTTGTCTGCATTTTCCCCTGCTTTTCCTCTTCATTTGTCTATCCCTTCCCTCATAACTCTACTACCCTGTTGGAGTACATGCTTCCTGGTATTTCATTTTGTTGAACTTTGATTTTGCCTTTCTAAGGAATTACATTATTTGAGATCACTATGGAATCTAACCTTTTCAGTTAAAATAATTGCTCCCACCCAAAGTATTTACTTACAAAGTTGTAAGCTAAATCTAGCTTCTACATATAAGGGAAACGTGGATCTTTTGTTTCTCTAAACCCCATATACTTCCCTTAACATAACTGCCAAGTCTTTCCATTAGATTCAATGGAATGATTGTTCAATTCCATCTCAGTGATACAATATCATTCTTTCTAATGGATGACTAAAATTCCATTTTGTATATATGTCACATTTTCTTGATCTGTTTGTCCATTGTGGGACATCTGGACTGATTTTATACCTTGGCTATAATGAATAGTGCTTCAGTGGACATAGTTGTGCTGGTGGCTTTACTGTGTCTTGTTTATAATCTGTTCTTTAACACACAAATTTGCTAAATTGTCACTTCCAAAATTTTTTGTTTGCAATTTTTCATAACATCTGAAATTAAGAATGAGGTGTGCTTGTTGTGAAGAATAAACCCATTCACCAATTGTTTAGTTATAAGTTACTATTTTTTATTGAAACAGTGATGAGGGAGGGGCGGGTGTGTGTGTTACAGTTACATATAGTTACATAAATATGGTAATGAGTACATTTGTTTTTAAACACTGTTACCCCGTCCTTCATTTTCTTTTGCTTACCCCTGCCAATTCCACTCCCCCCCACCCCCGGCCAGGTTGTAAGGGTCATATCCAACATAGTGACAAGTGAGTATCAATGTTGCATTAGTTCATCTTTTGTCTTGCTGTTTCTGTGATTCTCTTTCCTTTCCATTGATCTAATAATCTTATATACAAAACATAAGGTCCAGAAAACTAAGAGAAATAAAAAACTACATACATGACATAGCAAGAACCTCTTGTTTCCATATCTTATGGTTCATTTTGATATGCTTCATTGTACATGGTCCTATGAACTAAGTAATTGGGTGTTTGAGATCCACTGTTAAGAATATCTTATATATATTCTAGTTCTTAAAATTGAGGGATTCAATGTAACCTACTTTTCTTTGGGTTTGGCTTCAAATAATTTTTCCAAGTTTTCCATTTCCTTATGAATGAATGGACAGTGTCATTCTTTCTGATGAAATCATAGCACTCCATTGTGTATATATACCACACCTTTTTTTATCTATTCCTTTACTGAGGGACATCTGGGTTGGTTTCATGTATTAACTATGGTAAATAATGCTGCAATGAACATGGTTGTGGTGGTAGCTTTAGTATGGTCTTGTCTGTGGTCATTTGGGTAAATGCTCAGGAATGCGATTGCTGGGTCATAGGGGGACTGTATGTGTAGTCTTTTGAAGAATCTCCATACTGCTTTCCAGAGTGGTTGAACATACTGTTGGTGGCACTCCTACAGCAGTATAATAGCTTTGGCCACATCCAAACCAGCATCTGTTATTATTAGTTTTATTGATAATAGCCATTCTAACTGGTATAAGGTGAAATCTCAATGTTGTTTTGATTTGTATTTCTTTTATGGCCAGAGATGTTGAGTATTTCTTTATGTATCTCTTGGCCATTCATATTTCCTCTTCAGAAAACTCTATCTTTAAATCTTTTTAATGGAGTGGCTGTTTCTTTGAGGGTTTGTTTTTGGGGGATTTATTGAGCTATAGATATATGTTAGATATGAAACCCTTGTCTGTTGTGTGGCTAGTGAAGATCTTCTCCCAATCTGTGGACTTTCCATTGATCTTGCTAGCTATGTCCTTTGCCACACAGAAGCTCTAAAGTTTAATGCAATCTCATTTGTCCAACCTTTTGTTGTGTTTTGGTGTCTTTATTAATAAAATTTTGACCTGTGATAAGGAGCACTAGTTTTTCTCCTATTGCTTACTCTAATATTTTCAGGGAGTTGCACTCCTAATATCGTATAAAATAGACTTCAAATTAAAACTAATGAGAAGACACAAAGAAGATCATTACATACTAATAAAAGGATTGCACCTACAGGAGGATATAACAACCCTAAATATTTATACATCAAATGCCAGAAAACCCACCTTCATCAAACAAATACTACTTACACTAAAAACACACATAGATTCAAACATGGTCATTGGTGACTTTAACACACCACTGTCAATGGAATGATCAACATAGCAAAAACTTAACAGAGAAACTTCAGAACTTAGCAATTACATAGACTTACTAGACTTAACAGACATCTACAGAATATTACACCCAGAAACACCAGAATATGCGTTGTTCTTGGCAGCACATAGATCATTCTCTAAAATAGATCACATTTTAGGGCACAAAGAAAATCTATTTAAATTAAGAAATATTGAAATATTTCCCTGTTTTCTCTCAGACTTCTGTGGAATAAAATTAGAGCTCAAAACCAAAAGCCACTACTTTTTTAATAGGCTATATTTACAAACCTCAGGGAACACAAAATTCCTATAGATCTATGGCCTGTTTTGTGACCAGTTCTGGAAGCTGTTGAGTACAGAACTGGGTAGAATATATTATTGCTCTCATTACATCCACCACAGCACACCCTATATAGTAATGAATTTACTTCTAAAATACATTTACATACATTCAAGGGAAACAAAGAAAACGCACAGAAAATTATAACTTTGATTCTAGAGGCAGCCAGAAGACAAATAATTGGACAATGTCCTTTCCTGAGCCTGCATGACTCTCTTCATGTTAGGATCTGAGCATTGGCTAGACAGAACGCCATGTCTTCATTGAGGGAAAAGCCTGACCTGTACTAGGGGTGTTCTTGTTCATTAGATCCCCCTGAAGAAAGAGAGAGAAACAGCAACAAACATGTCAAAATGTTTAATAAAGGTGGAACCTGCGGTATTGCCAAAGATAAAGGTCAAGTGATGCACTCCTCGGTATACCCATTTGAAGTACAATTTACAGTTCATTCGCCAGGGTAATACAAACCTGTATGCAGGGATTACATCTCTCCTTTGAAATATATTTTATAATATATGTCTTATTTAATGTCATTTCAATTCACATTTTTCTTGAAAGATGAATTTTAAGGGAGGTGGGCAATTTATGAATTTTAAGGGAGGTGGGCAATCATTTTTCTTAAATAAATTCAAGATTATGTGCTTTCATTTGTACCATTCAGTTGCCATTATTAAATAATTTTCTTCTGAATGCATATCAGGTTTGCTTATTTCTTTTCCAAGCTGTACTAACTACAATAGCATGGAGTTAAGTAGGATGAAACAGTATTGGTGGTCAGATATGAAGCATGTAATAGTGGAAACTTGAATTATGGACAAAGATATGGGGCAGAACTATCAGAAAAGAAATGAAACTGGCTCTAGAACTTGGGATTTTGGTAGGGAAAACCAGATGAAATCATGTATTGTCAATCAGTTCACTATCATAAACGATGATGAATTGAACAACACTTAATTTTTAAAATATTTTTGGAAGCTGGAAGTTTAAGATCATATTGTCAACAGATATAGATCTTCTGAAGCTTTTACCAGTTTGTCATTGCTCATGTTGACACTGTGATCCCACTGACCTTCCCTCTGTTGTTCATGCCAAAATTTTCTCTCCTGACAAAAATACCAGGTATATTGAATATGAGCCCAATCTATATACTCTTTTTTACTATGAATATCTATTTAAGGACATATTTCCTAAAGATACTCATATGCTGAACTACTAGAGATTATGGCTTTCATATATGAATTTCAGGGTATAAGAATACAATCCATGAGAGGAATTTATATAAGAACAAAATGTAAATGTATTAAAATCATAAATGTGAAACTTAATTTTAGTTTGCTATGAATAAAAAGTATTTTGATAAAGAAGTAATGAAGAATACACTAAAAAGATATATACAAGACTGCGTAGATTATCTAAAGTTTTAAATGTAAATTGTTTTAATTAAAAATTAATCTCTCTTATTCAAAGGATACTATAAAGAAATTGGAAAATATAGTCCACAAGCTGTGGGGAAGATATGTTTAATACTTTTAATCTTCCAAAGGTTAAGATAAAGAAGACATTTTTTGGGCATACCTGTAATACCAGCTATGAGAGAGGTTAGAAGTAGGTGATTTATCATCCCTGGCAGGCGAAGGAAAAAGGTTGAGACTCTATCTGTAAAACAAAAAGCAAAAGGATTTGCATCATGACTAAAAATGGTAGAGACTCATCTGTTAATATGAATTTCCCAGTATTTTCAGAGAGTCAGGGAGACACATTGCCAGGGACAGTATTGTCACAGAGACAGAGAGAAAGACATAGACAGACAGACCAAATGTTAAGAAAATATACTTACAAAATATGATAAAAAGCTCCCCAATACACTGATATCTGGAATTATTTTTAGAACAAAAGTAAGACATTGAGGATTATATATATGTAATATATCTGATAATATTTGCACTTTTAAGATTATGAAGCATCTGTTATTAATATATTAATTAATCAAGAAAGAACCACTGAATTAATTAGTGAGAATTGATCACAGATAGACTGCCAAGATGATTAAAAAATAAGATGTAGCTGAATTTCAGTCAGTCCCTTTAGGCTAATGAATTGATCAAAACACCATCTCTCATCTTCCATGGCCATTAACTTAGAACAGTGTTTCTTGATTTCTCATCATAATGACAATAACTATTAAATCTAAATTTAATCTAGGAAGGCATTGGAAGATAGCTATTATTTGCTTTTTAGTTTCAATGATTATTTTTATGTTCTTATGTATATTTTTCTTGGTGCCAGATGAGATGACTTTGTAGTAAACTAAAAGGAAAATAAACAAGGTAATATAATATACAGATTATTCATCTTGCTATTGGAAGACAATGCTGCCAGAACATGGTGCAAATATTTTGTTAATAGTTCCACTAGAGAAAAACATTGGAGTGTTTCATTATTGTTCTCTAGGGATGCTGCCAGGAATTCACCACCTCACACAGACTTCTGCTAACATGCATGACTCATATTGAGCAGCAATTCCAGTTTAGCAACAACATTAATTACACCAAGTTAACCCTTAATTAAAATATTACTAGTTTTAGTTTTGCTTACATGTGACTTACAAATTTTCATTCATTTTGTGTTGCTTAACTGTATAAATATAAAGTTTTTTAGAAATGTAGGAAGCATTACAATAATAATAACTTAAACAACTTTCAGGTAATATAGGTAATTTGACTTTAAACTATGTCTATAAATTACTCTTAAAATATACTATACATTTTTCCTCCTGAAATGTGGGCTTCATTTTTACCAAGTGAAGCTATCTGATAAAGAAAATAGTGTTCCATAAGAACCCCAAAACTAATAGCTATTGTTCATTTATTGCCACATATACATATGTTTTATTTTAATGATAATGATGGACTAAAAGAGGACAGACATTCACACATTTCAATCTATTACAAATTTAAACAATAGGAAAAAACCTTAATTTGCTAGATTCTCTAATTCACTTAATATTGGACTTTTGTCTATCATAAGTTTCTCACAGCCTTATAAAGCAAATATTCATGACTTGGTGTTCTAAGAAGAAATAGAAGCATATACCAAAAAACATTTTAGCAATTATTTTTCTAGCAGAATTAATCTCTGTAAGAATAGTATATAAAGATTATTACAGAATTCATTGTGCAATAATGATCATTATTGTGGACTTAATGTTCCTCAGTATAAACTTGGAATGAGTTTCTTGAATCCTAAGGCAATGGAAAGATTTATGGACCACTACAAATAAATAAAATCTAAAGTAAATTACATTAGTCTAATAAGCAATTGTAATTATTCAGTATTTGGAAGTGATTTGATTCACCTATACATTTCTTGTATATAAATAGCGAAATGAGAAAAAAGTATCATTTTTCCTCTTAAAATGCACTGAGTATTCTGGTGCATAGTGGAAATAGGTATCTCAAACAGGATCTAAAGGCTATTTGATTATAGAATTGAACCTGACATCTTCCAGGAAAATTGTAAGAACTTAATAACCATATTAATTTTGGGAGAATCAAAAGCAAATATTTTCTCTGAATTTTAATACATGGGAGGTTCTTATTATATAGGTTATAAATCAAGTTTAAACTTTAAGTGCGATTTTTCAGTTGTTGATTAATTATATACATTGTACTCCTGTCATAAAAATGCACTAAAATTTGCCTGCAAATTTCATGTTATACACTGGAAAACATTGAGAATTAAAATCTGAAAAGCACAGATAATAATTTAAGTTTGTGTACTTGTATGATTAACCTTTTTTGTCCCAAACTACCACACCTATGAAATATATAGAATAGGGCTGGGAAGGTGGCTCAGTGGTAGAGTGCTTGCCTTTCATGCATGAGGCCCTGGGTTCGATTCCTCAGCACCACATAAACAAAAAAAAAAAAGCCGGAAGTGGCGCTGTGGCTCCAGTGGTTAGAGCGCTAGCCTTGAGCTGAAGAGCTGAGGGACAGCACCCAGGCCCAGAGTTCAGGCCCCATGACCGGACCCCCCCCCCAAAAAAAGAAATATATAGAATAAAATTTTCCTCATTAGTGAAGTAAGAGTTAATTTATGTAACATATATAAAGAATGAAAGCCCAATCTAGTGACTTTGGAAATATTGCTATACTCCATCCAGTATCAGAGAAAATTTTGACAATATCTTAAAAAAATAAAGATATATTATCTTCAAGAAAATAAAGGTGAAATCAAAGAAGTTGATGGAATCTCGACAGATAGAAACATATCCATAATATGCTACAAAATTAGCACTACCCTAGAAAGTAAAAGCATAGGAAACTTGGAATAATTCATTAAGGAAGCTAAGAGATCAAAGATTGTTGTTATAGTAAAAAAAGAGTAATTTCAGAGGGAGAGAAAGATGTGAAGGAACAAGTTGGATGGGCAAGTATGTATGTATGTGTGTGTGTGTGTGTGTGTAAGAGAGAGAGAGAGAGAGAATTATAAAACTATCTTGTAGACTTTCAAATATATATGAAATTAGAGCAGTAAGACACTAAGTACAAATAAGTTGCATGGATGAAAAACCTCATTTAAAGCTCTATTTTTTAAAGGATGAACAGCATATCATTATGTAAGTATATGATACATTTTTGCCTACTCATCTCTTA
Organism: Dipodomys ordii; assembly: GCF_000151885.1. Taxonomy (NCBI): domain Eukaryota; kingdom Metazoa; phylum Chordata; class Mammalia; order Rodentia; family Heteromyidae; genus Dipodomys; species Dipodomys ordii. The sequence goes on from NW_012267420.1 coordinate 3,235,938, forward strand.
ATTGTTAATGAAGTCTTAAAATCACTGTAGTAGAGAAACAAAAGTGTTCAGTATTATATTAAACTATAATAATTCACAGATGCATTATATCAGTATATAACTAAAATAGAAACAATGGGGAAACAAATGACACACACATCACAAAAATTATAGAAATAATATAATACAGATTCAGATAAAAATGCATATTAAAATTTAGAAAGAAAAAACTTCAAAAAGTACACAATAAATAACCCTCATAGGAAGATCAATACCAAATTTCAAACTCTACTATAAAGCCATAGTAATCAATACAGCTTGGTACTGGCACAAGAACAGACCTCAGGACCAATGGAATAGAATTGAAAACCCAGAAATGAACCTACAAACCTATAGCCATCTAATCTTCGATCAGGGAGCTAAAAAAAAAAAATGGAAGAAAGACAGCCTCTTCAGTAAATGGTGCTGGCAAAATTGGTTAAATACTCCAAATGGATCAAAGACCTTGGAGTCAAAGCAGACACTCTGAAAACATTACAGGATGGAATAGGAGAAACCCTAGGTCTCCTTGGCACAGGAAGAAATTTTCTTAATAGAGACCCAGAAGCACAACAAATCAAAGAAAGGTTGGACAAATGGGATTGCATGAAATTGCAGAGCTTCTGCATGGCAAATGACATAGCTAGCAAGATCAATAGAAAGCCCAGGGACTGGAAGATACTCACTAGCCATACAATGGACAAGGGTCTCATATCTAAAATATACCTTGAACTCAAAAAATTAAATCCCCCAACAACAAATCTTCAAAGAAACAACTGCCCAATAAACAAGTGGGCTAAAGACTTAAAGAGAAACTTCTCTGAAGAGGAAAGAAGGATGGCCAATAGACACATGAAGAAATGCTCAATCTCCCTAGCCATAAAAGAAATGCAAATCAAAACAACATTGAGATACCACCTCAGCCCAGTTAGAATGGCAAAATTCAAGAACTCTAACAACAACAGATGCTGGAGGGGATGTGGACAGAAGGGAACCTTACAAGTGGTTATGTCGAAAACGAACTTTACAACTTTGAAGCGGGAGTGGGGAGGGGGTTGGGGGGGGCGAATGGGAAGGGATGGGAAGGGGAAACAAAGGAGGAGGCTACAATGCTTCATAAGAAATGTACTCATCATCTTGCCCATGTAATTGTAACCCCTCTGTACAGTATTTTCACAATAAAAAAAACCTCATAGTTATGAGTGACAATTCTTGAAACAATGCTAAAACTCAGTATATTGATATGTATTATCATCATACATATATAGTCTATACTGATATGTATGATGATTATACATATATGGTCATGTATAATATATTATGGTAATATAGAGAGAAATAGGTTATTGACAATTGTCATAAATGATGGTTATTCTTGGAATTTATAGGTGGTTTAAAGTTTGAGAAACAATTAATTCACCAAATTTATAAAATAAACGAATGTTATCATCAAAATGAAAAGATTTCTTGAAAAATGTAACATTAAGTGAAGGACATCATCTCACCCAAAATTTATTTCCTATGCATTACTGATGATTTCCTATATATAAAAGTCAACACTATGCAAAATAAACTGTAGTGTTAGAACTCCAGAAATCAGGCGCTGTAGGAAAGGTTGAAAAATCACAAGAATGTTAGTATTTCCTGTTTTCCTTTTCTGGATTCTTAAAACAAAGGGTGTGTTCACTTTCAAAACCTTTAGTTCTGTTCAAATTTATTTTTACATGTATGTTACGGACAGCTTGTTTTATATGAAAAAGTTAAAATGGTGGTAGACTTTTCTACAGCACAATGATAAGATTGCAGCAAATTTCCCTTGGAAAAAACAATAAAAATGAAAAAATTCAAATATCAGCAAAAAATTATTACAAATCCAGTGGAATCTCCAAAGAAAGAGTACTTTAAGAAGCCAGTATCCTGATTGAGAAACAAAAGAGAACCAAAGAGAAGTGAGCAAATTCTTCAGCTCTTCTGCTCTCAGCTACTTTTCCTACCACCTATCCTAACCATCATCTAGGGACTAGTTCTTGTACATGCTGAGAAACCAGCTTTCATGGAGCTAGAGGAGGAAAGAAAGATGAAGATTATGGGTCCAATGACAGCAGAAACTGGAGAAGAGGGATATGTCAAGCAGCAGTAGCTTCTAAAAAATTAATTCTGGAAAATTAATTTTATTAGTATACTGATTTTCAACTCACAGAAACTTGAACAGTATTAGGTATGAGCTAGGAAGAATGTACTGATGCTCGAATGGGCATTTCATCAGATTCTAGTCACAAAACAAAACTTGGAGCTCAAGGCTCACTAAGGGAAGTACTCTAGCAAATACTTCATGATCCCAATCAAAACCTATAGAATGTTATACTTCAACACTTCAATAGAATAGAAAGAGTAGAAGTAGAACAGGAAAATAAATCATAATTATAGCAAAATATAAGAGCACTGGAAAGAAATGACCAATCACCATATGCAATTATGATATATAATATATCTGCATTTTTACAAGCACAATAGTGAGCAAAAGAAGCCAGGATAAAACGAGCAAAACCTCTGACTTAATTTGTATGAAATCCAAATGTAAGTAAAGCTCTTCTTCAATATGAAGTTAGGATAATAGTTACTTTTTAATTGCTGGTCATGTTCTAGTTCTTGGCTTAACAGCATTTTTTTAATTGTAAAAAAAGCCATTTACTCTGTAATTATTATTGTAAGTATTTTCCCATAGAGTCAACAGTTAGTTAATAGAAGTTACAGGAAAATATGAATCCTTTCTCTCTCTGGACCTGACTTACTTATCTAACACAAATTTTTCCAAGTTTTTCCATTTCTTTAATACTGGTACAATATTCTTTCTAAAGGATCAGTAAAATTCTATTCCGTGTATATGCTACATATTCTTCATCCATTTATCCATTGAGGAGCACCTTGGCTGATTCCATATCTTCATTTTCTTTTTGTCTGTTGTAGGGCTTGAACTCTGGGCCTGGGCACTGTCCCTTGGCTCTTCAGCTCAAAGCTAGCCCTCTACCACTTGATCCACAGTGCCACTTCCATCTTTTTTACCTATGTGGTGCTGAGGAATAGAACCCAGGGTCTCATCAATGCAAGGCAAGCACTCTATCTCTGAGCAGCTTCCCAGCCCTAAATCTTCATTCTTATGAATAGTACTGCAATAAACGTGATTGTGTTGGTGGCTCTTCTTTATCCTGGTTTGTAATCTTTTGGGTAAATGACCAGGAGTAGAACTGTTGGATCATAGGGTAGCTCTATATTTATTTTTGGAGGGGAGAGAAACTCCAGACTGCTTTCTAGACTGGTTGAACAAATTTATATTCTTACCAATTATGTATCTTATTGTTTGTTTTCCTGATAATAATCATTTTAAATAAGGTGAGATGGAACCTCAGTGTAGTGATTTGCATTTCCTTTATGGCCACAGGTGTTCAGCATTTCTTCATATGTCTATTGGCATACTTCATCATTTGAGAAGACATATAAACTCTTAAGTTTGGGTGGTATGCAAGTGTATACAAATGTGTTAGCTAAAATAAAGTATATTCAGGAGAGATCTCAAAGAGTACAATTCATTAGAAAGCCTAGATCGAAGTTCAGTACAGAAGGTACTTGAGAGGGTTGGGATAGGTTCAAAGGCAAAGAATAGACAAGTACAGAGGACAAGAGGAGAAAATGCAGACGAGGCTTCAATGTATATCCTACAAAATTACGAAGGAGGTAATGGAGGTAGGGGAGAGATGGGTGAGAAAGTTTGAAAAGGGTGACATTGATGAAGATGTATTATATTCATAAACTGCTTTGTTAATGGCAACTCTTTTGTACAATTATTTAAAGATAATAGAAAAATTAAAAACAGAAGTTAAAACTTCAGAGAATATTTGAACACGGATTTTAATTGTGCAGGAACTAAAGCATGGAGAATATCAATTGCATACATCATCAAAGAAAAATAGGACAATCAATAAATAACTTTTAAGTATTAAATTTATTAACTTGGGAGACAATTCTTCGAGGAAAGTTGAATGTAAATATAAGTTCAAAGGAAAAATGTATAATACTTTGCAACATTAAAAGAGCATGCTTTTTAGCATTTTAAGTAGAAGTTGCTGGTTATCGCTTGCAATGGTATTTATATTTCCTTGGATATATTTTATATAATGATTGCTGTGCATAATTATCTTACCAAAGGTGTTGAATATTTTTATTATCTTTAAGTAGTTATACAAAGCAGCTCACATCTGAAAAAAGCAGATCATGAATAGAATGCTAAGCTCTTAAACACTTCATGATCAAAGCCACCCCTTTCAACATGCTTGCCCATCCCTTTCAACCCACTCTTTACCTCACTTTTCTTAAGTTTGTAGGATACCTATTGAATTTTTGACTGCATTATTCCTCCCTTCTCTTAATTCATCTAGCCCCCTTTCCTCTACCCAACCTTTCAATTACCTATTTCCCAGCATTTATTTTGTTGATCTATGATTGTGCCTCTCTAATGGAATTACACTATTTGAGTTCTCCCCTAAATTCAATTAATACACTTATGTCTACTTGCACACTACTTCAAATGTTTAAATATATATAACTTGCATTTTTCCAAGTGATAATGAAAAATATACATCTTAATGATTTTATATTGTATGAACATATTTGAAAGGATATGAAAGCAAATAACTTGGGTATCCTCTTGGTTAATTTCTACTATTATCAGAAAAAAGATTCCAAAGATACTAAGTTTCATTTATATAAAGTGGTTCTACTTCTGACATTTCCATTATTCTTTAGATAACTTCTTTATTTCCATCACATTTTTTTAAGGATCAGCTTGTGACCATCCATCAAACAACGAATGAGCATGTAAGAGTGCTTATTATTGTTTAGAAAAAGGTGAGAGTAAAAAGAAAAGTAACATACACACAATGTATCTCGTTCAGATATTTTTGTATGCTTTTGTAATTTTCTTTCATGTTAAAACCCTTCCTGAAATTATTCATGATAACTTGTGCATGCATATTGAGAAACAAGCTGAAATTTTTTCTTACAAATTTTGCTCATGTACTTATTGTTGTATAAAAGGTGTTTTATGCAGTGCAATGCTTTATCGTAGACTGATTGTAAGGGGCCTTAATAATTAAGGAATTTGGTGTCCACATTGTGGCTTTTCCAGTTGAGACAATTATTTTTCCAACTCATTGTAGCATAATCCTTCTGGTTGAGGATTATATACCAGGTTACCTGAATTCTAGAAACAGTTAGAAAAAAATGTATTGAACATTTCACTATTAAATCTCTGATTTCACAATCAATCTCTGATTTCCATATTGGCAAAACTGAGAGAAGGAATGTATGAACTGAAGCATTCAACTTTAAACTCTTCTTCTAGCCGATTTCACTGACTTTCATTTTCTGAGATTATCATCACTTGAAGTACCTTTTTTCAAACAATTTCTAACATGAATGTATAACATGAATGTATGACTAGAGTTTAGCAATCTGGAATGAAATGACGATTATTCAAATGACAAAACCACAGGGTGTTTATTCTGACTGTCCTATCACATCATCACTTGTGTTTTATCCAGCACTAGGAAGCTGGTAGAAGAATAGGAAAGTTTTATTGTGGAAGCAAGTGAAGAAGGCCCCAGAATTCCTCTCTTGAAGTTTGTTGTCATGAGGAATCATCAGGTGGATTAACTAGAAGCAGAACATCCTATACAATTAGTTAGAAGTGGATGTATATTTGAATTTCTGTGGTTGGTCCTAAGTTGAAGGCAGGGACAGCTCTGTGCTATTAACAATATTCAGACTTATGAGGTTATTTGTTATGGAAGTTATTATTCACATTCTTGCATTGCTCTTAGAGATAGCAATCTGGCTATCTTTAACAGGATAGCTTTTTAGGTTGTAGACAAGGAAGTTAGTTTTCTGGACAGGTTTTTGTCTTCTCTAAGTAACAGTTCTTTATGACCCAAGTATTAAAATGTTAGTCTTTCATCATTCTTTCTTTGAAATATCACTATTGTAGTTATCAATTCTCTTGATGCCTTTTGTATATTTTCATAACTGTCACTAATAATTCATCTTTCTATTATTTTATTTCTTTACTCTTCTATTTTTGTGAATTCACAAAGTACAACAAATCGTTGTGTGCCTGCTTAGAGTAGCTGAAATTTTGCCTTCAGGGTCAATTCCAAAAAGAGTTTGCTTATTTGAAAAATGATCACATATGAACTTTTTTTTGTTTTTGAGAATACCAAACACCCATATATAAGGGTGGCATTAATTTGTTATCCCTTTGTGTTTCCAATAGCAATGATACAGAAGCCTGTTTAGACAAGTCAACAAAAGTACCATGACAAGAGTTTAATAATTGCTTATAAGAGAGTTTCATTCTTCTCATATCAGTGTGGGTAGTTGTAAATGTTTAAAAGAAATGTTTGTATCTTACTAGGTAAAGACTCCAATTTTAAGCATATTTTTCTGGTGAGTTGTAGTCTAGTTTTGTTCAATTTTTATCGCATATGCTAGAGAATACTTTTTCTCCCTGCTTATGATTTGTTGTGTGTTTTACATATATATTATCCTGGTGTGTGTGGGGGTGAACACCAAATAGCATTAATGTAACCCCCCACATTGAAGACTTAATTCAACTCATATCATAAATGCCTTTGAAGGATAAAGAATCCTCAAGGATCTTAACAGATAAATGAAGACACAATCTGAGACAAAAGATACATCAAAGTTACATGAATTTTTGATGTGGATGAAATATCAGGAATGCTATTTATTGCATGTAATCATACAAAGTGACAACTCTGAGTAATTCTATAGCATATTTTTGCCGTATTACCCAATAATATTCATATGGTATTGACTTGAAAAGTCATGACCAAAACCAGCCCCAAACTACATATAACAGCTATTTATAATCACCCCAAACAGGAAGCAACCAAAATGTCTTTGAACAGGTGATTAGGGAAACAGCTAAGGTACATTCATGAAATTAATTCTTATTCAGAGATGTAAAGAAAGGAGCTATTATACCAATAAAACACATATCATCATTTTCAGTGCAATTTGAAAGTATAGAAGTTGGACTGAGGAAGCTATATGCTTTAGTATTAAAATTACATAACATTCAGAAAAGGACAAATCTGGAAACAGGGAAAGAGTTTCTGACACATCAAAGTTTCAGGAGGACAAGGAAGGACTCACAGGGGATTGTTTTATGGCAATGGAATTCACATTGTGAAAAGAAGCAATGCATACATAATACTTTGCCTTTGTCAAAACCTGAAACATTTACTGCACAAAAACTGAATTTTTTTTTGGTAGGTCATGGGGCTTGAACTCTGGGCCTTGGTGCTATCTCTCAGCTTTTCAGCTCAAGGCTAGTGCTCTACCACTTGAGCCACAGCTCCACTTCCAATTTCTGGGTGGTTTATTGGAGATCAGAGTCTCACAGGTTTTTCCTGCCGGGGCTAGCTTTGAACCTCGATCCTCAGATCTCAGCCTCCTGAATAGCTTGGATTACAAGCATGAGCCACCAGCGCCTGGCTAAAAATTGAATTTTTAAGTATATAAATTTGAAAAACATTAGGAGTTTGGGGACCCAATGAAAAAATAAGGGTGTGATAGGAGATCTAGCTACACGTCAAATATATGAAAAACAAATTTAACTGAAGTGGATGAGGAGTAGGTGATGACCTAAGTAAGTCCTGGTTAATGCTTGGCAGCCTAATACCTAGATCTTTATCTCTGATAAAAGAGGTCAAGGATTTCTAAAAACAAACAAAACAAACAAAAAACAAACAAACAAAAGAGAGCTGGGCACCTGTTGCTCACATCTATAATCCTAGCTACTCAGGAGGCTGAGATTTGAGGACTGTGGCTTAAAGCCGGCTCAGGCATGAAAGTTCTTATGATACTTTTCTCCAAGTAGCCACCAGAAAACCAGAAATGGTGCTGTGGCTCAAAATGGAAGAGTACTGTCCTTGAGCTGAAGAGGTCAGGGACAGCGCTCAAACCCAGAGTTCAAGCCCCACAACTGACAAAACATAAAAAGAAAAACAACAACAAGAACAAAAACCAACAATGGCTGGTCTGAGGGAGGGAGGGAGGAAAGATGGGAGGAAGGAAGGAAGGAAGGAAGGAATCTCAAGCAACTAGAACATCATGTAATGGGAGAAAACAAATTGCTCAAAATTGATGAGAGTTTGTCAGAAAGGTGTATTAATGAACTAAGAGAGTTTTCAATGTCCAAACCTGGAAAAATAAGAGCAACAGATAGGAAAAGTATGTGTACAGTAGGATGTGAGTTCATTCCATTATTTGCTAAATTCCAATTTATCTACTCATTATAAAAAATACAATTGTTAGAAAATAAAGTTTATTCATAATAATGTTGGCAGAGTCTAGCAAGGCTGTAGGTTTTGTCATACTGCATTGGATATTGGGGGTTGAATCTTCTTTTCATTTTTTCCTTCTGAAATATTTTTATTTGTATTTATTTTTCTATGCTCAAACACCTAATCCTCCTGTCTCCACCTCCTGAGTAGCTTGGATTATAGATGTATGTTACCACACCTAGCTGGATTTGTTTCTTGTGAATAGAAAATTCTTGCAGTTCCCACCCTGAATTTTTAAAGAACAAAACACACATTTTGTGACTGTAAGCAGCATCAGTTCATTTCAAGCTATGCCAATTCTCTGTTTTTTGGGTTTTTTTTTTTAAGGAAAACATGTCAGAGTGAAAAGTTGTATATGAAATCAAATTCTGAGAGTTTCACTTCTCATACCTCTGTGTACGGGAGCAAATCCAAATCCTTTTTGTTGTTATTGTTGTAGTCAAATGTTCTTTTATTGAAAGCGTTTTTCTTGTGCTTCTTAACTAGCCAGGCATTCCAGCGCACCACTGTTGATGTCATGAGGCTGGCGGCCATCAACATTAACCTCACACATTAAGGAATACCCTAATGGTTCCAGAACCATCTCTGGCTAAAGATTGGTGCTGCATCTGCCCGTCAATGTTGACAATCTTATCAAAAGAGATGTTTCCACTGTGTTTAATGTTTTTCTGTTGCTTTCTGTCTCTTGGTGGCTCCTTTAGGGCTTGGACAAATGGGATTTCATGAAACTGCGGAGCTTTTGCATGGCAAAGGACAGAGATAGCAAGATCAATAGAAAGCCTACAGATTGGGGGATGATCTTCACTACCCATACAATGGACAAAGGCTTCATATATAAAATATACTTAGAACTCAAAAAATTAAACCCCCAAAAACAACCCCTCAAAGAAACAACTATCCTATTAAGAAGTGGCCTAAAGACTTAAAGAGAGACTTCTCTGAAGAAAAAATAAGAATGGCCAATAGACACATGAAGAAATGCTCAACTTCACTGGCCATAATGGAAATGCAAATCAAAACAACATTGAGATTCCACTGCACCCAGTTAGAATGGCTATAATCAAGAAATCTAATAACAACAGATGCTGGAAGGGCTGTGGTGAAAAGGGAATGTTACTGCATTGTTGGTGGGAGTGTAAACTTGTTCAACCACTTTGGAAAGTAGTATGGAGGTTCCTCAAAAGACTCCATAAAGAGCTCCCTTATGACCTAGCAATCCTACTTTGGTGCATTTACCCAAATGATCACAAACAAGGCCATACTAAAGCTCCCAGCACAACTATGTTAATCGCAGCATAATTCACCATAGCTAAGATATGAAACCAACCCAGATGCCCCTCAGTAGATAAATGGATCAAGAAATGTGGTATTATATATATATATATATATATATATATATATATATATATATATATATATATATATATATATATATAATATGGGAATTCTGTGCTTCCTATCAAGTGAAATAAGCCAGACCCAAAGAAACATAGGTCCCATGGTTTCCCTTATTTGCAATAATTAGTATACATCTAGGATAATCTTAGCAGATGAACAGAATAGCTCAATAGTTATGTACATATAACCATATAAGATGATCCTAAGGGAAATGAACTCCAAGACATGGACACAAGAGCTTTTTCTTTGTTGTTTTTAATGTATTATGTGATTCTTTTGTTTCTTTTGTATGTTCTTCCCCTTTGGTTACTGTGTTGTTACTGTATTTGATTTTGGTACCCTGGTATTGTATATACATTTATTAGAATTAGGGAAGAGAAAGGGAACAACAGAATGGTGAGACAAAGGACAAGGGGGAAACCAATGCAACAGAGATATACAGGAGACAATATGATAAGACAATATGTTGGAAACGATTTGTATAGCTTGTGGGGATTGGGGGAGGGAAAGTAGGAGAAAACTGAGGGATGAGGTAACAAGGTTGACAAGAAATGTAATCACAGCAGGGCACTGGTGGCTCACGCCTGTAATCCTAGCTACTCAGGAGGCTGAGATCTGAAGATCTCGGTTCAAAGCCAGCCCAGGCAGGAAAGTCCACCAGACTCTGATCTACAATAAACCATTCAAAAAACCAGAAGTGACACTGTGGCTCAAGTGGTAGAGTGCTAGCCTTGAGCTGAAGAGCTGAGGGACAGTGCCCAGGCCCAGAGTTCAAGCCCCTTGACCAAAAAAGAAAATAAAAAAGAAAGAAATGAAATTACATCCTTACTTATGTAACTGAAACTCCTCTGTATATCACCTTGACAAGAAAAGAAAAAGGAGACACACAAAAAATCATTCTCGTATATTCTCTTTTCATTTCTGTATTTCAGAAGTCCGGAAGTGACCTGGAGTATGGTTTTCCTTCAGAGTTTCAGAGATTCAAATTAAGTTGTTGACTACTCCAAATTTTTATCTAAGACTGCCATTTAGCTAACCTGGTACTTGTACTTCCTTCTTTGGGGCATCAATTCGTTTTTAAAAGAGGTTTTTGTTTTAACATGTTCATTTATGGACACAATGCATCTTGATAATGAACCCTCCCCATCATTCTTCTTCCTTGACTTTGCACTTGGTAATTCTAGATAAAGTAGAACTGAGAAAATGTCCAAAAGTTATATACTAAGGTCTAGAGAAAACTTCCACATGAACTATTGGAAAACCTTATCTCTTCAAGGTTATATTAAGTGAGGTTTCCATTGTCCGGCCAGCTGCTGACCAGAGGTGGTTCTTAGCTTCCAGTCAACAAAGTCAAGAGTCTTCCTTTCTGCCCACATGTTCCTTTCCTCTTGACAGGAGACCATATTGCTTTAAGGCATCAGAAGAACATCTATTACTGCTTCCTGATCTTTAAATAATTGCCTGATAAGTTTGATTTTCTATATTTTGATTAATTCAAAGTCACTTGATTAGGGCATTAATAACATATTTAAGGCTTTTGCATTCATGTAACCTGGCATATCTAAGAGATAGTCACAGGTATATCCTGCAGTTCATGGAGAGCAATATAGGGCACAAACAATAAAAGATGAAAATCTAGGAATATTAGCTCTCTGCCTATCCCCATGTCCAATTAACTTTTATCTTCTGTAGAGCCAATTTACTCAGTCTTATTTTGTTCATTTATTTCTCATTATTCTGCACTGTCAGATCCTCTTAAATCCTGTTTCCATATAATAATGTGGTGTTTTTTGAGATTCTATATTCAGTTTTATGATGTAATATATCTTTATGACATCATATTGCTTATTACAAAGTTATGAAAATTCTTGATATCCGGTCCTATAAACTTATACCCCTTCATAAATGTTTGTTATATTTGGAAATTTGGACTTCTCTATAACTACTAGAATTGACTGAGAAGACATCAGAAATAATTTTCATCAACATTTGGTAAAAATTGCTATCTAATAATCCATGAATATTATCCTGGATCAAAGTCATCTTTAATATATTTCAACAATGCTCTCCAATTTTCATAAATATCTCAAATATGTTTAACTCGATTTTTTTCCATCTACTTTGTATTTTGATGGTCTTGCATATAAACTAATTAAATGATATTTATAATCTACTTGTGTGGAGATAATGAAATACAATTAACATTTAGGTAATATTTTTGTCTTCTATCTTCCTCAGTACTCAAAATAAGTCTAAGAATTTCATTACAGATATTTATATGTTATTGTAAGGGTAATTCTATACTGTGTCAAAATGTGCCCTCATTTCTTCCTTTTAGGTCTTTTCATTGCTGTTTCCTAGCTACAACTTTAGTAAAATATTAGGTGGGAATGTCAGTAACTTGAACGTGATATTGCTAAGCTTCATTGGTTTTCAGCGTTCTAGCATCAACAATCTTTTTTTTCTGTTAGTATAATTAGTATAAGGATATAACAGATATTCTAGATTGTTAGTTAATACTCAATACTATCTTTATCTTTCATATAGATCATCTTTAATTCATTAATATGTAAAATCTTGATCATTTGATCAGTCTAACAAGGAGACACCCTGGGGCAATTTGTAAAGGATAGAAGAAAAACGAAGCTTAGCGTATAAATAAAGGGTTGTGTTATTATTGCTTTTGCATTTCTTTGTTTTATTCCTAGAAAATCTGGAATAAGTTCAATGTCTTCAGTGAACCATTGGTGAAAACTTCTCTATCATCTCAATGTATCCACAATTTATATATATTATAAAATTTCATGTACATATATGAAAGTGGAACCAGTTAACTTGAGAGAATGAGTGGATGTTAGATGGTGGGGGAAAATGATAGAAGGGGTGACATTTGTAGAGAAACATGGTTCTCATAAACTGGCATACTGAATTAAAACCTTTATCGACAACTACTTAGCAATAATTTATACATGGTTAAAAAGAGTAAGGTTCAAATAACATCCACTAGAAAAGGACAAAAGGAGCAGGACATGGGAAGGAGAGATAGGACATTATGAACACCAACTATTCTTACAACTAGTTTCAGAAACAAAGACAAATAAGTGAGGCATTATTTTATTCCAAATTTTTTCATATAGATTGCCTATATACAATATAGATAATATTTTTTTTACTTTCATTCTTGCTTTCTTTTATTATTCTGTACATGTTATATTTAACATGCAAATCCAGTCATTAGTTTATATAGTATTGATAAGTAATTGTGAGTCAGAGAAGGAATGATAATTACCCAATAATTAATTTTAAAAAAACACATTGTGTCTCTTCATTTGAGGCAAAAGTATTCTTGTTTTCTCTATAAAGAAGATATTTATGTTTTGTTAGTTTTTTAGTAGTAAATATTTTTAGAAGGGTGGATTTAAATGTTAAATAAGAAAAGTCAGGGATTGCACATAAGATTGGTTACTGATAATGATGGCATATTGTGATATCTCTATACTGTAAGGATTTACAACATGAAAAGTGCACTTTCTACATTCCTATAAAGTTGAAATTCAGATAAATTCTGGCAATGAATGCTGCTTATAACTGACAAAGAATAAAAGGAAAAGATGTGCCATTATTACTCAGAAGTCGCCACATGTAAATTCAGTAATGTTGGGAAAATTCAGAAGATGTTTCTGACGACAATTTCTGGGTAACCTTCCTGAGAAAAACCACTTTATTGCTGTAAGAACAAGAAATCACAAGTACTACAATTGCTGTGATTTTTGTGTCCTCTAGTTTACGGAAATTCACTTCCCTTTTTTCTGAACTGCCACTGTTTTATGAACTGTTTCCTTCTTAAATTAAATTTCTTCTGTTATTGACAGCCTGAGGTCACTTCTGCTTTCCTGATCCAACTTCCATAATTTCACCTTGAAAGACACATTTTCACATTGGTCCAGAGACATTACTATTAGTCAGTAGGCATTATGAAGTTTGAATATATGGCATTCTCACATTCATGCTTCCTGTGCAAACAAAAGGAATTCTCAGTAGTGATAAAAAATGATTCAGCACTCAAACAAAATGAAATATTAACCACAAGCTTTCTGAAGTAGTTAAATCCCTTGCATCACAGCTATATTCCTGCCCTCACCACAGTTTGGCTATTGAGGCTTTTGAGTTCTCAGTGTCCTTAAAATATTTTAGTCATGTTGTTTGCTAGGAAACAGAGGTCTCCAAACACACTCCTCCTCCTCTCCATAACACACACATACATACACATGTACATGCATGTATTGTACTTCTGACATACATACAACCTGTACATTTCAACATGTCTAAAAATAAAATTTAAATTTCATTAATGATTTGCTTTTTGTTTTATAAAACAGATGGTCTTTACACTTGCCATATAAATTAAATGATTGACACAGTCCTCATAGACAAATCCATTAGAGTCTTATCTCCAAGTACCTAGCAAAAACCAGAAGTAGAGGTATTGCTCAAATATCAGAGCACCAGAGATTAGAGGGAAATGAGAGCATAAGGCCCTGTGTTCAAGCTCCAGTAATGATACACACACATACACACACACACACACACACACACACACACACAGAGTAAATAAATAAATAAACACCCTCAAACCAAAACAATAACAAAAACTCTTATGGGGAGGAAGGTAGAAAAAAAATACATGATACACAAAGAGAGTTATATCAATTAACATAGAATTTTACTGAATATATTTATCAATTGTGAGTGTGTATGTATATGTTTTACCAATATCTTATCATAATTTTAAGTCATATCATGTAATTATGCAGGTATTCATAAAGTTTATTATTTCTACTATATGTTACAATATTAACTGATGCTTGAGAAAGTTATTGGTGATTAAACATAAGTATCCCTCTTTGGTATCTTGACTTTTAATATATACAAATTATAAAATATACATGTTCAGCAAATTATACAAGGATACAAAAGTTGTTAGAAAATAAACAGGAAAAAATGTTTTCATATTTAACAACCAATTGTGACTGCTTCAGTCATGATTCAGATATCTAAGCTCTAAGGTTAGAGTCATTAAGACATGATGGCCTAGAAAATTTTAAATGGCAACATGGTCTATTAATTTAAGTAAATAGTTTTCTCTGTGCTAACACTTTGAGCTCTTGTATTCACCAATCCATATGAGAAGCAAATCACTTTACCTTTTCTGCTGACAAAAACCTGATTTCAATAAATATAGATAGATGGAGAATTAAGTAGGAAAAAGATTGTTCTGTACTTTTCCATATAGATGAAGAAAAAGTAACCAAGTACTAAAATAAATAAATGTGCTTGTGTATAGTTTCATCTTACTTTGGAACTTAAAATTTTAGGAAGATATGCATTTAGAAAATTATCTTTAATTATGCATTACGTGGCATTAGCTATCTCTGTCAAGTTCAGCACCTTTGAACTTGGGTTTCTTGCCCAAGGAATCACAAGCAGGAGCTGACTTTCAACAGTGAGTATAGCACATCTTTATTCAGACATAAAAGATGAGAGCAATTAATTCAGTGTTTAACAGTCTCTTTAATTTTAAAGCAGTCTGTGCTACTAAAAGTAGATCACCTTATCTAGATGCTGCAGAAGACCCAATTAGTCTTTCTAGCCATTAAGGCATTATCTTTAAAATTACAGCTACATTCATTCAATGCTCTTCCAGTGACCTGAAAAGTAAATATACCCCTAAATGACTTAATTTACATTCCATAAATCTGGCAATTTGTTATCTCTTTACTATGTTGTAAAAGCCATTTCTACCTGGCTCCATGCTATTTTGTCCTCCCATTCCATCATGTTTGCCCTCGTGAAACCTTGTGTTTTATGTCCCTGGAACAACACTTGTAGTTGCCTGATTGAAACTTATAGCTCTGAATTTTTACTCCTTCTCTTCCTGTCACCTAACTATCCATGTTTAATTGAATATTTACTACATAATTTCATAAACACACGTGAAGTACAATAAGCTTCCATGAACTATGACTGCATCTAACAAAACTGGCGAATGAAAGATTGTGTGAGTGAATCTCCTTATATAGTCATTCTTGTATCTAAATGTTTTTCCTAAACAAAGATCTATGGTAGAGATTAGGGAATATAAAATAGACAAAGGGAAATATTAAACTAGCCAAGCTCAGAAAGATAAGTTTCACATGATAATTTTTTGCTCATATTGGGAATCTACACTTTGGAAAATAATAATATGACATGATAGTAAAAGAGGAATTGCTTTGGGGGGCTAACTAGTGAGTGGTAGAAAGGGAAGACTAGAGGGTAAAATTAGCTAAATATGTATATATATATATATATATATATACATACATTTATGTATATATATAATAAAACTCACCCAAAAACTTATGAACGGGGAGTGGGAAGGAGAAAGGATGACCAACCAATAGTAACAGATGGGGTGAATTTGATCAAGTACTTTATATACAAGGTGTAAATATTGCAATAAAATGCCATTTTGTATAATTAATTCATGCTAATAAAACATTTTTTAAATCACACCATCTTTTAAGAATGTAGAAACTAGAACTGGTAAGCTGTGTAAAACCTATAATGTGGAAGGGTTGTAAAAAGAACTATAATGTGAGAGAAAACTTTCACAGAGCATGTATATAGGTCTACAGGTAACAGAAGTATCAATTAGTTTAATTGGGGAACTAGAAAAAGACTGCATGGGTGACAAGAAGTTGTAGGTAAAATATTTAACCTAAACCAAAGAAATACATTTTCAATGGGTATAAAAGAATAAAAAAATCATAACCAGGCACTGGTGGCTCATGTCTGTAATCCTAGCTACTCAGGAGACTAAGATCTGGGGATCATGGTTCAAAGCCAGCGCAGGCAAGAAAGTCCATGAGACTTTTACCTCCAATAAACTACTAGCAAACTGGAAGTGGTGCTGTGGCTCAAGTGGTAGAGTGCTAGCCTTGAGCTGAAGAGCTCAGGGGAGCGCCCAGGCCCAGAGTTCAAGCCCCAAAACCAATGAAACAAAAACAAACAAACAAACAAAAAACCATTAACTAGCTTATTTGACTTTTTTGTTCTATATTGTAAAACATTATTAAGGTCATGTGAGAACTAAGAGCAGAATCATCAAATTTGACCTCTAACACTGGTACATAATAAAGATAGTGTATTACTCAACATGGGTTTTTCAAGTGATGGGAACAAAATGCTTCTAGTTTACAAACTAAATTTGGGCTATAAGGAGGGTACACGTGTCCTAAGAAAGAAGCTGCAAAAAAAAAAAGATTTATCATAAATCCCTACTCACAGGATTTGCCATGGCTTACAAGGGACTAGAACCAGGGACCCAGAAAAACTATCAGTATGGTCTTACAATCTCTTACCTTTCCTTCTCAGGATATCTTAAGATTTTATTTCTCACGTTTTTCTAGCCTTAGAGAAGACCTAATACAATTGTAATACAGCTCAGAATTTTCCATCTTACTGCTCCTACCACAAGCAGAGAAAAGCTGGTATGTGACTGATAGTCTAATTCTCTGGAAGGTTCTGAAAATTTCTTCAGGAATGAAGTGTCCCACTTTGAACTAATTGTCTAGAATAGAGTGCATACACTTACCTGCCTTGCTTCCCAAGTTAAAGTACATTATTTTGCAGACCTTATGCCTTTAAAGATTAAAATATCTAATATGGTTTGATAATCTGTACAAGTTCCAAGTTACATAACTGGGGCTTTGGTCTATTCAGATTTTAATTCAATATGTGCCTCTAGCTGGACTCAGTTGCTTATATTCCTCTATTATACATATTATACTATTATAATATACTTTTTTTTTTTTTGGTCGGTCGTTGGGCTTGAACTCTGGGTCTGGGCGCTGTCCCTCAGCTCTTCAGCTCAAGGCGAACGCTCTACCACTTCAGCTACAGCGCCACTTCCAGTTTTCTGGTGGTTTATTGGAGATAGGAGTCTCATGGTCTCTCCTGCCCAGGCTGGCTTTGAACCGCGATCCTCAGATCTCAGCCTCCTGAGTAGCTAGGATTACAGGCGTGAGCCACCAACGCCCGGCTATAATATACTTTTATACTATTACACTGCTTAGCATACTTGGTGTACTGTTTATCTGAGCAAAGGGGATAAAATGACTGCAAGAGGTTATTTCTAGCATAGCTAAGGCAAGTTAATATCCCTACTCTTAATTATTATTAATTTAGGGCTGTGATTTTCTATCATCTCATCTGTTTGATGAAAAAAAAACCCACTAATAGACTCATAGGAGTTACATAATGTATTTTTATAATTTCTTCCAGTAAGTACTTCCCATAAGTAGCAAATTCAAGCTGTATTACAGACCAAAGAGAGAGAGAGAGAGAGACAGAAATCCACTTATATCTGAAAGCAGTAGAGGAGAGGCTACTACATGAAGAGGCTTATCCAATACAGGAAATAATTCATTTCCCAGAAATAAGACAAAAAACTCTACATGTCAATTAGTACTGCAAGCGCTTAGTTAAAAAGTTGGAAAGAAATTCCAGTATTCCCCCAGATAATAAAGGAATTAAAACCCTGACTCTTCCTTATGAGCACAAACACAAGGTTAGTTAGACTTCCTACATTCAAGATGAAAAACTGAATGTAATTAAGGCCAAAAAAGAAAAATATCTGAATTATAAAGACAAAGAGTATACAATTAAAATATAAAAAGACAGACCTTTTCAAGTAAATTCAACAGAGGAAAATGATCTAAAACATTCATTCTATACTTCTAATAAAATCTGGGGGAAAAACATAAATCCTGCTAGAAACAATGTTTATCCCTTGCCATTTATGTCTGCTTATATTTGTAGAAGCATGATGTGCCTGTCCTTTTCTATCAGTAAGTGTTTCTTTCTAAGGAAAAGAATTAGCTTTTCTAGAAAGAAAGCATGAGAGAGTGTTCTCACCCAGGCTTACTCATACGATAAATTCTGCCTCAGTGGCATTGAAGCCTTGTGTTTACTCTAGTTTATGATTTCAATAGTTTACAACCTGGTTGATGTCAAAGACTAAGGTGTAACCATGGAAATAGGAGGAAAAATGTACAGAAATGAAGTTCCTCAAAGTAAAAGAACAGCAAGCATATGTAGGATAAATATTGAAAACAAATCATATCCATAGATGCTGAAGTCCCACACATCATGGCAGTTGCTGGAAGAAGACAGTGATGAAAGCAATGAAAGGTAAAGAATGACTACACAGTATTATATGGCAGGTACAATTATAATCCAATGGTGTGACTACAAATATAGGAGAGGTTGTACCTGAGAATGAATACACATGTACGCATGTGCTGGGTCCCATATAGTAAGAAATAGGAGCTGGTAGAAAGCATATCACTATGGTGTATGAATTAAAAATGAATTCAGTCTCTTAAAGACAGCTTCAAAGAAAAAAGTTTGTATACATCTAGTTGAGTGAATCCAGTTAAGATAACAAAACAGATGCATAGATCAGTTAAAAGTTAATTTGTATTGATGCCAGACAGATTCTAAGAGGCATGATAAAGGAGTTTGAAATGGTGCATATCTTTTTTTAAAAAATCAATGAAACTCAACCTTTATATCAGAAAGCCTTGATATGGCAGATACAAATGAGTTCCAAGTATTAGATTCAATGATAAATATAAAGTATTTGTTTTGATAGAGAAGAAAAATACCTATTTCTAAAGTTGTGCTTGCTTAAAAGTCATGTATACTCTATACTGTTTCCTTATGGCAGAATTTCAAAATGGACTATGCTAATTTCAGCCATATCCTTAGTATATACTTCCTATTAGCATTTCCAAAAATGGCCTAATATTTGAAACTTGTGTTATGTAGTCAATAAATGCAAGCACCAAGATAAAATGAGTATAAAACAATGTTCAATACTAAAATATTTACAGAGTCTAAATTCACAGGCTCATAGTGAGTTCTAATTTTTTTTCCAAAACAACTCTGTCCAGAAGCAATTGTAAAAGAACACACATAATCACATTTCTGGATTTCTCCTTTTCCTATTATCACATTGCATGCACTGTCTCCCAAAGGACTGTGGGATAATTACACCATGCTCTGAGGTACTCTAGTCAAAGACATCCTGTGGAGAACTGCACACTGCAGACAGCAAAAAGCAAAGCAGACTCACTCCACAGGGGGGTGGAAACATGGGCAGCACATTTCAACTATTTTGCACATGTCAAACTTCCTACCCTTCGATAGTGATTATACCTCTGGAAATTTCTATAAATAATCTCTTTTTATACCCAGTATCTGAGAAAACACTAGTATATCCACAATGTAAGAATATTTTGTTGTCATCTCTACATCATTTACAACCATGAAAAATCACCACTAATTGAAATAGCTTTGATGTTAAACTGGTGGTCACAGTAATTGCTTCATCATTCCTTCCTTTTCCTTTTGTGTTTAATTTTCAGTAGTACTTGTTTATAGGAAATTTATATAAACATTTCTGATAAAAGTTTCATTTTCTTATTTCATCTATGTGGATGATTTCCAGAAAAACACCATTAGGAAATGATAGAAGGATAAATGTGGGCAGGAGGGGAAATAGCAACCAAAATGCCAACTTCAGTGTGAAGATGCTTTTTCCCCCTGAAAATGGTATAATTTTATTTTTCTTTTTTAAAATAATATATATTTTTATTGCAAAGATACTGTAGAGAAGGGTTACAGTTACATAAGTAAAGTATGGAGCATCGTTAGCCCCTCCTTTGTTTTTCTCCTACTATCCCTTCTAACTTCCCCAATTCCTCCCTCCCTGACTGATGAATTGTGAAGTTTGTTTTCAACATAGTGTCTTGTACATCTCATTGTTACACTGGGTCAACCTGTATCCTAATTTCAGCTTTTTGTTATTTCCCTTTCTCTTCCAAATTAGAAAACTACACAAGATTCAAGGCACCAAGGAACTGGAATCAAATGCAGTGAAAAAAAGAGGTTATACCCTGAGGGAAGAACATACAAAAGAAACAAAAAAAACCACATAGTAAATTATAAGTATCTTAAAAGCAACAGCAAGAAAGATAAAACCACTTGTCTCCCTAATTTGGGATTCATTTCATTTAGCATCATCTTATCTGGTTATATGTACATAGCATGACCTTTTCTGCTTGTCCTAGGCATATACTAGTTATAGCAAATAAGGGAAACCGTGGGACCTATGTCTCTTTGGGCCTGGCTTCACTTAAAATCATTTTTTTTCCAAGTCTTCCCATTTCCTTACAAATGGGGCAATGTCATTCTTTCTGATAGAGGCATAGAATTCCATTGTGTGTATGTGTGTGTGTGTGTGTGTATATACCACATTTTTTTTGATCCATTCATCTACTGAGGGGCATCTGGGTTGGTTCCATACCTTAGCTATGGTAAATAATGCTGCGATAAACATAGTCGTGCTGGTAGCTTTAGTATGGTCTTGTTTGTAAACATTTGGGTAAATGCCCAAAAGTGGGATTGCTGGGTCATAGGGGAGCTCTATGTGGAGTCTTTTGAGGAACCTCCATACTGCTTTCCAAAGTGGTTGAACAAGTTTACACTCCCACCAACAATGAAGTAAGGTTCCCTTTTCTCCACATCCTCTCCAGCATCTGTTTTTATTAGAGTTCTTGATTATAGCCATTATAATTGGGGTGAGGTGGAAACTCAATATTGTTTTGATTTGCATTTCTTTTATGGCCAGTGAAGTTGAGCATTGCTTCATGTGTCTATTGGCCATTCTTATTTCCCCTTCAGAGAAGGTCTCTCTTTAATTCTTGTAGGCCACTTCTTAATGGGGTGGTTGTTTCTTTGAGGGGTTGTTTTTGGGAGATTTAATTTTTTGAGTTCTAAGTATATTTTATATATGCGACCCTTGTCCATTGTATGGCTAGTGAAGATCTCTCAATACGTAGGCTTTCTATTGATTTTTCAAGCTATGTCCTTTGCCATGCAGAAGCTCTACAGTTGGATGCAATCCTGTTTGTCCAACCATTCTTTGATTTGTTGTGTTTCTAGGTCTTTATTAAGAAAATTTCAGTTGTGCCCAGGAGACTGAGAGTTTCTCCTATTCTTTCCTGTAATGCTTTCAGGATGTCTGCTTTGACTTCGAGATCTTTGATTCATTTGGAGTTGATTCTGATGCAGGGTGATATATAAGGATCTAGCTTTAGTTTTCTACAGGTGATTACCGATTTTGTCAGCACAATTTACTGAAGAAGCTGTCTTTCTTCCATTCTATTTAGATCCCTTATTGAAAATTAGGTAGCTATAGGTCTGTGGGTTCATTTCTGGGTCTTCAGTTCTATTCCATTGATTTGCAGGTCTGTTCTTGTTCTAGTATCAAGCTGTTTTGATTACTATGGCTTTGTAGTAGAGTTTGAAGTTTGGTATTGATATTCCTCCAGCACTGTTCTTTCTACTAATGATTGTATTTGCTATTCAAGTTCTTTTATTGTTTCATATAAATTTTTGGGTTGCTTCTATTTCACTGAAGAATGAGATTGGAATATTGATAGGTATCACATTGAATTTGTGGATAGCCTTTGACAGTATTGTTATTTTCACGATGTTAATCTTCCCAATCCAGGAGCATGGAAGGTTTTTCCATGAAGATGATTTTTCCTGTATAAAAACATTTGTAAAACTTCTAAGTAGAAATCTCTGACCGGAGATTTTTATTGAAAAGTCATGCAAATTATGTTAACATTTTCTCCTTCCAGCTTTACTATATTCATTGCTTCTACATTTGGTGCTTCTTAGTATTGGACAATGAATCAATTTATAATTTCTTTATACTTTGGTGATACAGGGAAAACCGCTGAGCTCCAGAGAGTAGAACTAATGCTTAGCAAATTCATTTGCAATGCATTCAGTATAGATTTTGCACACCAAATGAATATCTCTGGATCCAAACTACTGCAAAACTGAGAGCCCTGTCAATGCCCATTTATGGGCAATGAAAATCCTGAGGAGTTGCATGTAATTGTGCTTGTCAGCAGCACCTATCACTTGAATGTAAGTTTTGAAGAACGGCATTTATTATGTCAAAGGAAAATTAGCAGCTGCTCAAATGGAGATGGTAGAATCTTAATATAACATCTGCAACAGTTTTACATCTCTCAAATCAGCTTTTTAATCACCAGAGTGCTTTCAGCAACTTTCATTGAGAAACTGCTCACTCTCTGTGTCTCAATGTTTCAAATTCTCTATAGTAGCAATCCTTCCACCAGGCACAGCGAACACTAAAACCTGCTTGTCACTGGGGCACAGTCATCTTCTTTACATCCATTTAGCGAATTTTCAAGGTCAATATAAAAATTTCCTAATTTATAAAAATGACTTTTATTTCCACATTAGTACCATATCAGTATAGGACTGTATGGCCAAATAGTCTGAGTGTTTTTCCATTTTCTATCCAATATGCTTTTAAAATATCACTTTTTAATATAAATTCTCTTCCCAATGAATGTCTGTGGACTTAAAAACTGATATGCTGGTATCTAAGTCTTGAAAATAAAATAAAAAGAAGAGGTAACTTTCCCAATAAGGAAAGGTGTCATGTGTAGCATAATAGACATAGAAAATATTATCAACACACTGCAAGCAAGTACACTCTATATTCTGTGGCAAATATGATCAAAATGAAAAAATTTAAAAGAGGACAAATCTGAGAGAACAGTTCTATATTGCACCAAATTATAAAGTTAATTGTAAAATATGAATAGAAATAGAAAGTGAGTCTGGTCACCAAAGAGACAACAACCTGGACTCCAGCTAAAGTAGGCTTACTGAGTACAAGAGTTATGCTTTAATTTGACATCACATAGTGTGGAAGAGGCAAAGCTGTTAAACTTCATCACTTTGTTCACCTGAAGGGAAGGATCCTCTGTTTTAAAAGGAAATGTACGTGTGCAGGAATAGAGATGGGCAAAATTCACCCAAGAATCCTATCAAGAATGATAGATTGTATCGCATGGGACCAACATGTGTATCAAAAGTATTCAGTAACCATGTAGATCCCTTTCTCTTCACCTTCCCTTCCCTTTCCCCTTCCTCTTTTCCTTCCTCCTCTTCTCTACTGCCCCCTTTTCCTCTTCTTCCTCTTCTTCTATCTATCCTTCCCCTCTATTCCCTCTATTCACCTCCTCTCTCTCTCTTTCTCTCTCTCTCTCTCTGTTTTGTTCCATTTTCCTTTGGCAATATTAGCCTGCAAGCATAATCTGACTATAAGCAGAAATGGAAACAAGGGCTTGAATGCTACGAAAAATAAAGAACTAAATTTCTCCACACAACTTGAAGGAACTTGGAAGTGGTTTTTCTCTAGTTGTGTCTGGATGAGGACATAGGCACTAGGCATCTTCATTTCGGGTTTGTAATTCCCTAAGAAAAGGTAAGGCTCCTAGAAAGTTGGCTTACAAACAGGGAACTTCTTTTAGGATACATGTTTATCTAATCTTTAAATAGAGATCACATCCTCTTAAGGTCTAATCTTCAAACGTTCTATACCACATTCCTCACTACGTAATATGAAAATGCATATGCCTTTGTCTTTCGCAAACTCAAGCACTCTAAAGTCTGGCTCTGCCCAGCAAAGCCTGATGTTCTTCTATCTCGGACTCTCTCTTATGCTACAGCACTCTGCAAGAAAAGAGAATCTTGTTTAACTCTCAGAACAAAAGCTTCATTTACCAAATCGATTAGTCTATCATTTCTAGGAGTATACTGATTTGACTTTCACTGAATGCATCTCTACATTTACTTATTTTCACATATATACATATTATACATTCACACAAAATATTATAATGATGCTTTATACTGAAAAAAGAAAAAAACACAGAAAAGGCTGGATATGTTATGATATGCACATGGTCCATGGCCTTCTACGAGGTATCAATCTCAGAGGTCTTTGACTATTAAAGTTCCTCCTTGGAACAGCCAAAGCTCTTCCCTCAATTGCTGACCACCAAGCTCAGGCTGTTTTTATTCAAAGTAGGTATGACCCACTACAAAGAAATCCTGTCAAAGAAGGTGAAATTTAGGAATTTATGCAAAGTAGTTTACCTCCACTGATTTAAATGCTTTTATTTTAAGGAAAAAACTCTAGCTTCTATTTATACATAATTATACATATATATACATATATATATTTGTTTTTCCAAAGCAGACATGAGCTTTCTTCAAAGAAAAACTTGAAGACGTCTATGACTAATTTAAAATAATAATTTGCACTTATATTTATTCATCCAAGTTACACATATTGAAATATACTGACTAATGTCTAAAGAAAGTCTGTTGTAATGTGAAATATTCTATTTCAAAAATGGAAACTGATTTAGAAAACACATTTTTATCACAGCCTTCTATAATTATATCATAAATATAATGGATAAAATAAATCTCTACTTACAGAATATCGGTGTGTATATCTCTGTAATTTGGATGACTGCTTTAAAGGCTTTATATATGTAATTATATTTAATGAACCCAGCTACATCATAAATGATATATGGATTGCATCAGTTAACATACAAATGATTAGGAGAGGCCAACACTAATTGTTAATAGTATCTACAGTAGATACTATTATAATTATAATTTCTTTTTTAGGTGCCTCATTTCTCCAACAGATTCATCTTCTGCAGATGATTCAGTTGAGACTTGCATTAACCTCAGCCTCTTTCCCTATTCCTATGGACACTTCTTTTGAGGATTATGTCATGCTAACATACTCAATTGTCCAGAAGAAGGACATCAAATGCCTATAGAATTAGTCAAGGAGTTTTACACAAACCATGCTGGATGTTGAAGGCTAGAAGAGTGAGGTGGTACATTAAATTAGAGAGTACATATCAAGATTAAAATAGCATGTACATATAGATTTCTTCATACACTGTAGCCAAGTAAAGCTTGTTAATAATGTGGCCAATGTTAACTGTGCTTGCTCAGGACCAGCAAAACAAAGCAAAACAAAAATGCAGAAGCACTCATAACCTAGACAACTGCAAGTTATTTAATTTGGTGAAAAGCAGTACAAGCAGTTATAAGTTCACTCTTCAGATATTCAAACGTGTATGCTACAACCAAAGTTAGTCTAAAATAAGTATATCAAAAGAGCCAAAGACAAATTGAAATAAAATATAAGTTGAATATACAAAATTATGTAAATTATTTAAAATAATGGAAAAGACACAACAAAATTAGACATAAAATAAACAGACAAAAAGAAACGGAATTAAGTACCAGATGGCACAAAGCAAAATGAACAAACAAACCAACATAATGATGGACCTAAACTAAATGCAAGCACATGAATTACTATACTAAGTGATACTGGGTTTACCATTCACAAAGTCAGACTGCTTTTTGTCAATAAAAGAAGTAACTTAAATGACACCAAATTTGAAAGTAAGAGGATATAAAGATAACATACAAACAACAAACAGGAATATCCGTGTGATTAGATTAATAAAAGACAAAATAGACAAGAGAAACAAAGTGCCAAAGAGAGAGCTCATAACAATAAAAGTTACTTCATTAATAAGGTAGCAACTGATGAATTAATGACAGTACATTAACAAGTTCAGAATTTAGAAAGTGAAGAAATTATTTAAAATTTCTGTATGTTTGTTTATTTTGTTATTTTTGCTGGTTCTAAGGTTTGAACTCAGGACAGGGCAGAGGGGTGGGGGGGCGTGGCAGTAGACAGGGGGACTGTCACTGAGATTTTTTTTTTCCCAAAGCTAGTGCTCTAGTGCTTTATCACTTGAGCCACAGTCACTTCCTGTTTTTCTGAGTAATTTATTGGAGATAAGAGTCTCATGGACTTTTGTGCCAGTCTGGCTTCGAACTGTGTTCCTCCAATCTCAGCCTCTTAAGTAGCTAGGATTACAAGCATGAGCATGGCTATATGTATATTTTTTTAAAACAGAAATGAACAGACTCAAAGGAACAAATAGACAATTTTAGTGTTAGTTGGTGTTTACCACCAAAGTCACAGCAATAAGAAAAAAAAACAAAGTCTAATTTAAAAAATAAAAACAAAACCAGTGACTTAAATAAGATGATTAATAACTTTGACCTACTTGGTTGTTTCAGAACACAAAACGATGTGACTTCAAAACACCAATTCTTTCCAGTGCACAGGCTACATTCCTTACAACAAATTTTGTACCTAGAGAAGAATGTCAGTTTATCAGCATATGCATTGCCACTTAGACTGAGAGGGTGAGAAATAAAAGGCTGCTGACTTATACAGGCAAGAAAAATAAGAAACCTATTCAGTGGCAAATGCATACTGCCTTTCCAAATGTTTGCCACAGCCACTTTTTTATTGCCTCTTTGATACTTTTGCATAAATGGAATTAACAGTAAATACTTTGGTGTATGTGTCTTCTAATAATCCATATGCTGATTTTCATCAGTGAATATTCTACTTTGTAAAACCATCACAATAGAATTACTTGCTAACTCACTGATGGCTACTTTTTTTTCTAGTTTCTGATAATTTTTAATAAAATTCTATTAGGGTTAATGACTCCCTATGTTTCTAATACAGAATTGAGAGCCACTCTACTGTGGTTATTAAGATCCTTTTCCATTACACACCATGGCGTGGCTATCTAGGGACGAATTCAAGGGAAGATAATCAGCCACATACTTAGCCCTACTTCTTTGATACAAATGTCTGACAATCAATTAATACTGATCAAATTGGTGTACACTTTCTAATTATAACTAATTAAATTAAACAAACAGGCCCAAAGGCCCTTATGTGTCAAATGATAATTGATTTTTAAACATAGTCGCTAAAAGTAGTTTCTATTATGGTTGTTTAAGGCTAATCCCAAGATGTTAACACTGAGAAAGTATCTAAGATAACCATAACCTGGCCTATTTGTTTGAAATAGGAATATAGTCTACACAATATGAAAATCAACTGTTAAAAGAGATAGGAGCAAGGAGTGTAGCTAATCACTACAGCCCTTGCATAGCATTTGCAAGGCCCTGAGTTTGATCCCAAGAACTACACGTACACATATACACAAAAGAAAGCCCTAAAAAAAACCAGTAAAAGACAGAACGAACAACAGCTATTATGCGACACAAATGTTATCACTGAGTGATGTCATATTTGCAATCACTATTTAAAAAATAAAGGCAACTGTGAGATTTACAGGTTATTATTCAAATTTGAAAATATTTGATGGAGCAAGAACACTCACTTATGAATATAATCTGTGAAAACCAGCTCCATAGTGTCTATCTCTTTGTGAGACAGATTGTAAAATAAAACTGCCCTTCAGGCAGTCAACTAGTGGATCTGTATAAACAAATTAAAATGTGTGACCTTGGGGAAATTTTCAAAGGCTTCTAGCTGAGTAGGATGTTCTGGGAGAGCACTAACAGGTCAGTCACGAAGGAGTATTTCCTCCTTTGCATTTATTGATCATGGTTTTATATGTAGAGGGCAGATGAGAATATTCAGTTATCCTAGATAAGAATACAAAAAATAGTAAAAAGTGAAGGTCACCATTTCTTGGATAAGACATGTAGTTTCCCAGCCATAATCCATTAATTACTGAAAAAAGTAGGACTATCATTGACTAAATAAGCACAGGTGGTTCAAGGTATAGCAATAGTTTCTTCTCATTTTTAGGTTTGTAAATTGAATCAATTTTGAATTACTTTTGCACATTAGTAATGGCACCCACCTGAGAATGTTAAGAGATTTTCACACAGGGGAAAAGAGCTACGTGAAAATGTACCATCTATGTTTCTAACTTAAAAGAACATTTTCAACATGGAAAGTCATGGAGTGATCATGCTATAAGAATTAATTCTCCCTTGATTGGTGTCAAGACTTAGGGCTCAAAGATATATTCTTTAGTGAAGACTATCATGCAAAGTCGATTAAAATCCTTTTTAAGCTTCAAAATAAAGTTGATGGAGTTGATCTAAATAGAAATGAACCAGCTTGGTAAATATAAGCAGGTTACTTCATTGCAACAAACAAATTCATGCTGTAATGAGCTGGCCTTGGCATTCAAATTGAAAATTAATTAGCCAATCTCCAGTTTTCACTTAGTTTCCCAATAGAAAAACACTGTCTCAATAGTACTTCTGATTCCCCTTTTGAAGCTTATAAAACCAAAGTTTTCAAATAGCTGCATTATTATACTAGAATGTTCAAAGACGTAAAAGTATTCCCTGAGAATGACTAGACTATATCTAAACTAAAAGCAAATAAAGAATGCTCCCAGATAAATTAAGGGGAAAAAAGGAAAATAGAGACTATTCACATGATGGTGGAATAAAGGTGAACTAATTCAGCAGTGATACTCACTAAACCCTATGTTGAAAATGAACTATACAACTTGGGGGTGGGGAGGGAAGGAGGTTAGGAAGAAAAAGACTGGGAGAAAATTAGGGAAGAGTTGACATATATAAATATACTTAATACCTGACTTATGTAACTGTAACTTCTCTGAATATCACCTTTACAATAATTTTAAAAAGAAAATATTCACATGATTTCTATCTCAAAGAACATGTAGAATGAGAAATTAAGAGAGGAAGAAATAAATAGAAATCCCACAAAATATGTAATGTATTTCAAAGTTTGCACCCTTTTAATACCTTAACTTTGCCCACTCTTACAGCAGTCTTGTGAAATACATATTACTAAATCTGTGTTCTAGTTAACATAAACGCAAGACTCAAAGTATCTTCCCCAAGGCCTGCAATGTGCCTGAGTGAATAGCCTAATCCTCAGTATTCATTTCTCAATATGTACCCATTAGGCTTTGGGTTCTAATAGGTTGACAAATACAAGATGTACCTTGATGCTCATTGCTGCTGAAAATCTCCCATCTGTTCCCCATAGAGACATTACAGTTCATAGTATGGTGATCACAGTACAATGTGAAACTCTTGTATTTAATGGTACTCAGATTTGTTACTGAGATTTTAGATATAAGACATCCTACAAGAAAACTTTCCCCCATATTTGTATTACTTCAGTCCCTTTGTTAGGGTCCTATTGCATTTACACTCATCTATGTTTGGTCACCACCATTACCTTTAAATGCTATCTGAACACCGCTTGGAGTAAAAGAAAACAAAACAGTACACTCTGACTATTCCTATCTCTCTACCATTTTTTTCCAGTATAAGTAAAGAGTGAATTGTCTACACTCTTGTGGGCATTTTTATTTCAATATAAAGATATATTCAAAGATGAGAGAGCCATCACCCTGTTCCAGACTTCATACTTGATTATTGCTGTGATAGAAATTAATTTTGATTGAATAATTACCGAATAATCAGTTAAACATTAGATGAGTAATAACATTGTATCAGACAAAATATTCAAATATCAGTCCCACTTTTTAAACACAAATTCCTGTTAGATGGGCAAAAGCATTATATCTGTTTCAGAAATGAGGGAATATAGGCACTAAGAATTGAGGTTTCTTAGCAAAAAAAAAAAAAAAAAAACCTAGAAAATTAGGAAATTTCAGTCCAGGGATTCTGATATGAGAGTTTGACCTATAAATTCATAAAGCATAACTATCCAGAAAATTAGTTAAAAAATAGTGTCTATCTCACCAATAATAATTAGAAATTGTAGACTCAGGTTGGAATTTAGACAAAGTATCGCATATCATATGGGAATCTTGAAAAAAGAAAAAACTATGTGCCATATGTAGGTGAATCTTCCAACTCAAGTCAATCCAAAGTAAAACCAATTATGATCTTGAACGATGGCGTTGGTCTTACACTTGCAAAGAGGAAAAGAGACAGCAGCAGTGCTGGAGTCAAAGCATGTCACCCTCAGCTTTCTGCTCCCATCCATTATCCTTCTCACTAGTGACCTCCCATTCCTCAAAACCCAATAGAGATATCATTGTCCCCAAAAAGCTTTGTCTGAGCTCATTGACCTGCCTAAATGACATTATTTGATTCTGACCTT
Source organism: Dipodomys ordii (assembly GCF_000151885.1). Classification (NCBI taxonomy): domain Eukaryota; kingdom Metazoa; phylum Chordata; class Mammalia; order Rodentia; family Heteromyidae; genus Dipodomys; species Dipodomys ordii. The sequence continues at coordinate 3,266,787 of NW_012267420.1, forward strand.
GATATTTTATCAGAGTTTGTTCTGTCTTCTTCAGAAATGATTGCTATATGCCTTTATACTGTGATACAGCTCTTTAGAATACTGCTTTAGCGTTGTTGTAACACAAGGTATCTTGTGCTTTGTAGAAACACAAAACCTGATTACTCGTAAATTTTTATAATCAGGCCAAGTAGCTGTATTTGTTTGATGTAATCCCCATCTTTGAAACTAGAAATGTAAAAATCTACAACTAATCACAATTACAGCTTTAATCTTGACAAATGCTCTTCAGTCTAATTTCTTTATCTGTAGAATGCAACTATGCATGGGAGTCTTGAGAGGATTATATAAATTGCTTATAAAATTGAATAGTACAATGAGCATTGGGATTTATTATTTCTATAATGCTATAATTTGCTATTGAAAAGGGAACCAGAAGGAATGGCTTTTCTGGCTATGATTCAGCATTAAAATACTCAAAAAATGAAGCAACAGAGACTCGTCCAACACTCCTCCATTCACTATAAAACTAAGCTCATATAAAGTAGGAATTACAAAAAAGAAGAGAGAAAAGATGTAGTGGGGGAGCAAAAAATGACACATAGTCTTCTCCTCTGTTAAAGTGAGTTGGTTTTCTTATTCTTCCATAAATATTTTATTGCCTTATTCAAGTTTGATACAGTGTTATGGTTTTATAATCCTAGGATTCCGTTTGAACACTGTGAGAATCTGATTTGCAATGCTTCAAACATATCTTTCCCCTTCTGTGACCATTATCCACAATGTTGCTCTGACTTACAAAGACAAGATGTTTCAAACCATTTTGATGTGCCACTGAAACACAATCTCGACTACCAGAGAGGACTGCAGATATTCCTTGTTCCATAGAAAGCATTTTGGACATGAACCTTTTCCATAAGCAAAAGCAACAACAAAACTACAATAGACATACAACTAGAGAAACTGTCAAATCATATGGGAGCCAGATGTCAGTAGTCATAGTAAATAATACATTTGTCCATTAATCTATCCCTAATTTAAAATCAATACTCTTGGCTCTTAGAATTGATTCTAGTTAGTTCATTTGTAACATAACACTGCATTTTTATCACTGTGGTGTTTATTTTTCTTCCTTCCTATTAACTCAGAAATAAAAAGCATGGAAAGAATTGATTAATGCTGGTTTTTCTGTCACCAGTAAGAAAGGTTTGTTATAATGATAATCAAATTAAATGTAGTGTGTATTTCAATGATATTCTTCAATGAAATAAAAGAATCAAATCCCAAACAATTAACATTTGGTGCCAGATACTGTGGAAAATGAGCAGTCATTCATGATCAAGCTGAGAAAGCCTATCAGCAGAAGATGTGAGAAGGAGCCAGAAGTGTTCATGCTTCTACATACAAAATCAAAATTCCTACTTTACAAATGCATGGAATGGTGTACTCAATTTAGTGACAAAAATTTCCCTCGTCTCCCTGACCCCCTTCTAAAATGTAAGATCATTGCATGTCTGTTCACTGCCATATTCAGAGTGCATGGAATGATACCTGGTACTTAGCAGCCTCAAAAAAATCAATGAGTGTCAGATACAAGAAAATTTTGAGTTCTTACAATTTAATATATCAAAAAGAAATAATCAAATAAGTCCAATAATAAATAAGGATTACTCCAGTTTGTGGAGCTAGTACTTAGTCTATGGTACTAGTGAATTAAGAAGTAGGCATGTAGATAATTTGCTAAATCCCATACCAATGGATGATGACAATATGAACCATTAAGCAGCAGCTCATAATTCTGCTGCTACTAAAACTATATAGATCTTATAATTATGGAAATATTATAAGATAATGATATACTCATTAGTTAAAATAAACTGATGATGTTCATGCATGGTTAAATCTCATGCCTTCAGATCTGTAGCAGAGAAATGAAAAGTGTCATTGATAAGTATCTGCAAACTTAAGTGGCAAATGATTGAAATAATGCATAAATATTTGCTGTGTCAATTATGTAATTAAATAAAACTATTAAAACTATTACTTAAGCTACATCTAAGTCTAGGAAAGGTCTAGCCCTTCAGTTAAATTACTTGCAAGAGTAAGTTGCTGCCTTGAAAAAATTCTGTTTTGGTTCCCTAGATGCAATCTAACTTAGCTGGGGAATAAAGTATCAAAAGTAAAGAATTGGGACTAAAAAGTTACCACATGAAAAGAGTAATCCTGACCAAATACATATTCAAAGTAGGAAGGACATAAGAAAGAGCATGGAAAGAACCCCATGGATCTTTTTATGGGCTTTGTTTTTTTTTTGTTTGTTTTGGTTTTGTTTTTTTCCTTTGTCCTGCTGAAAAGTTCATGGTGGAAGCCATGGCGAACTTAATTGTGCTAAAATAGTTGAAATTGTACAACAAAAAATTAGCATTCTCTCTAAATTTTCTTTTGTAGAACTAAATACCAACTTCAAGTAGGTATCAACTATGCTGAGATAGAAATAGATACATAGAGATAGATAGATATAGATAGATTCATATATATACATTTCTATATAAGACAGCAATATTTATATATTAATATGATATGGGTATATTTGAGACTGAAAAATGGCAATCACATGCATGGCTCAGTAAGATAAGCAACATTGATCAATATCAATTTTATAATTAATGGAGTTGGTTTCTAATTAAGAATTCATGATCACAGGGGCTATATACCATCTCTAAGCATGATTTTTCTACATTGTTTAAGGAATTACATGATTCAAGACCATAGTGACCAACAGAAATCCATGATTGTCCCATGATAGCTACTGGTAAATAGGGTCCTGGAATTATTATTTACTGGCATTAGACCAGAAATATATTTTTCAGTATTTCCGAAGTTTGGTTAAACCAATGGTAATTTTAAATTCTTCTTACATTTTATGTTATAAACGTATTTTTGGAACAAAATACCTTATATAAATTCCTAACATATGTTAAAATTAGACTCAACAGCCCAGGGAAAGAAAATCCACAAGACTCTAATCTCCAATTAACCACCCAAAAGCTGGAAGTGTAGCTGTGGCTCAAGTGGCAGAACACTAACCATAAGTAAAAACAACTCAGGGACAATGGCCAGGCCTGAGTTCAAGCCCCAAGACTAACAATAGAGAGGGAAAAAAAGACTATATACTCTTCAAAACTGGTAAAGTAGAATTTATTTGTCTAATAGCCTATCCTACAATATGTATCAATAATTTTTAGTAAATTATCTTTGTTGTCTTTAAATATTCTTTTTCTTTTGTTTTTCTTTTCTTTTCATTTAATTGTATTGTTAAGGTGATGTATAGAGGGGTTACAATTATTGGGGTTGGGAAGATGGCTCAGTGGGAGAGTGCTTGCCTTGCATACAATAGTGCCTGGGTTCAATTCCTCAGCACCACATAAGCAGAAAAATCCAGAAGTGGCGTTATAGTTCAAGTGGTAGAGTACTAGCCTTGAGCTGAAGAACTGAGGGACAGAACCCAGACCCTGAGTTCAGACCCCATGACCGACAGAAAAAAGGAACAGAGTGGTTACAGTTACATATGCAAGTAGTGAGTACATTTCTTTTTATTTTCTCCCATACTCCCTCCTTTTCTTTGCCCCCCACCCCCAAGTTGTAAAGCAATATAAGACAATATGTTGGAAATGAACTGAAAATACGTTTTTATTTTAAAAAATGTTGCCATTTGGGGGGATTTCATGAAACAGTAAATGTGAAATTAAAAACTATTTCATCATCCTTGTATGACAAACAGCACCAGGATGAACTTGCAATAGTACAGTATAACCTAAAGAACAAGCTACCAAGAGACTGATGTTCAGTAAATACAATCAGCTGAAGAACAACTTGTATACTTGATAGAAAATGATCAAATAACTGGTTGCACTTATATTATTCCAGAAGGCTTTACAGACATGAAGGAGAAATCAAGTGCCCAAATTCTGCCAAAACCAGATTAGTATACAACTTTCCACACAGAAATAAGAATATCCTTTAAAACAAAAGAAATTTCTCAGTAATAATAATTAATTTAGAATTGTTCAAATTTGTGAAGGAAAAAATGTCAAAGACTAGGTAAAACAAAAGCCAAAACAATGAAAAGAGATGTTTTAACTTAAATACCTGGGTTTTAATGAACTAGTCTGAAAACCATGTGAAAATGTGTCAAGTGAGTGAAAAAGAAACCGTAATGGGCTAACCTCTGTCCCCTGTCACAGGAGAAAAGGAGCATCATCTTGGAATGGTTCTCAGCAATCAATCTTCTCTTCCTAAATTACTCTGGTACACTGGGATAAGTATATAACAAAAGAGAAAACAAAAATGTCCTATTCAATTGCCTCTGTCAGTGGAGAATATCCAAATAACACATATTCTAATAAGATACATATGCAATATATTCTCTCAATTTCCATGATATTTTATGCTTTTATTATAAAGTTGGTAATGATTGAGATTTTCATAAAGACAGAGACCAACTAGCTAAAATTTAAAAACATATAGGAAAATACACTCTCTCCAAATAGACAGAAATTGCAAAGTTTTATAAAAGAAGACTTAAAAGCCTTATTTACATAATCTTCTTTTTTTTGTTGTGGGGCCTGAACTCTGGGCCTGAACTCTGGGCCTGGGTGCTGGCTCTCAGCTTTTCAGCTCAAGACTAGTGCTCTACCACTTGAGCCTCAGCCCCACTTCCGGCTTTTTCTGCTTATGTGGTGCTGAGGAATCGAACCCAGGGACTCATGCATGCAAGGCAAGTACTCTACCACTGAGCCACCTTCCCAGACCCTATTTACATAATCTTAACAAAGACATAATTATGTTTATAATTAAATTACTTTTAAAAGTATATAAAAATTGTAATAAAGTATGGCTAGCAAAAGTAGACAGACAGACAGAAAGATAGATGCACATACCAGGTCTGATATGTTATACCTACAACTCACCTAGTAAGAAGATGGAGAAAGAAAGATCATGCTTCAATGCCAGCCTCAGCAAAACTGAGAATCATATCTAAAAAATAAAATAAAAGCACAATGATGAGGACCCAGTTCAAGTTTTGTGTCCGTTGCCTAGCAAGTTTGATGACTAGTCTCACCAAAAATAAATTTCTCTTTTAACAGGATACTTTTAGCATAAATACTCTTATAAAAACATGTTCAACTATCAAGATTTGCTTTAACCTGGAATTGGAGGTTTTTGTGATTTTCAAAAACTAAAAAAAAAAAGAAAATTCATTGTGAGTTACAAGTTCAGACAAGGAGAAAGGCAATAGAGTTATTTTCAAGATCCAAGAAACTCTATAACACTTAGAGATTACTTTTTCACAAGGTGAATAATTTCTGTTTGGTTTTTATAATTTCTCCAACACTTCAGAAGATGTGTTGGTCTGTATTCCCTATGGTTATTCTGACTTAGACACCTTGTAATTTTGACCTTTCTCATAGAAACACAGATGCAAAAGGCGCAAAAGGCATGCCTAATCCTCAGTTAGAACCAATTCATCTTATTTCAATCTGTAGTGTCATCAAAAGGTTAATTTGAAGAGTGTCTTCACTTTAATTGCTTTTGCTGTAGGTCAACAAAATGTTTTGGAGAGTTTGTCTTTAAGCAGTTCATTATTGAAAAATCTTCTCCAAACCATCATAAAAAAAGAAAAATGCAATATCTGTTTTCTTCATTCATTTGTTGTCCTTAAAACATTTTAAATTACTTAAAAGTTGCATTCACTTATAAAAATGTGAAACAATCCACAGGTACATAAGTAAATGGTTTTATTGTTGTTATGTTTTGTTTTATTATTTATTTGTTTTGGGGTTTAAACTCAGGGCCTGGGAGCTATTGAGCTTTTCTGCTCAAGGCGGTGCTCTACCACTGAGCAACAGCTCCACTTCTAGCTTGTTAGTGCTTAATTGGAGATAATAGTCTCATAGATTTCCCGGCCCTAGCTAGTTTCAAACTGTGATCCTCATATCTCATCTTCCTGAGATGCTAGGATTATAGATGTGAGCCATCAATGACTGGATATAGGTACACATTTATATCTTTCACTTCACCATTCTCTAATACATTCTCCTCTGCTCACTAGAAAGAATATTTGAATAATCATCCAGGTTTTTTGTCTGTTTAGTGATGTTCACTTAATGCAATAGGGAGTATAGATATATTAAAATGTTTATACATATTCTTTGATGAAACACGAATTTGGCAAATACAATTTCCAAATGGTTTCAAGGCTATCTTATTCTCTGTGAATGCTGAGGGCATTCTATTGTGCAGTTGCCCTACTGTTTAATCAAACTATCTGGTATGCATGGCAGCTCTAATGATTTTCTGTGTATAGATAGCTCAGCATTTCTTAATTCCAACCAATTTGGTTTTTTTTCTTTATTTACAGCAAGTTTAAACAATAGTTCAAGTGCTTACTTGTCCATTTGTGTGGCCAGTCACCAATAATCAATTTATATATCTGTTTCTTTCCTTCTAACTTGTCCTATGGCTACTATATAGATATTTAATGAATTGTATTTAATAGAAATTATTTAGTAAGTATTCTGAAGATATCTATTTACAACATGTATCTTATGTTGCCTGTTATGATTCACTATGCTGATTCAAAATTTTGTGCCAAACCCTTTAATTCTTTCCTTTACACTTCCAAAACTTAAGCATAGAGCCTACATTTTCCTAATTATAAAAATACTTTATTATATTCTAATCCTTTTATATATTTTACATTTAAGTTATTTGAACATCTTCAATTTCTGGCAAATATTATCTAATATTTTGCATAATACCACTTTTAATACGAAAAAATGTAGTCAACTTTTTCAAAAGTATTTTCACAGCCTGTTTTCTTCTTGACCCCTTTGAAATCTCCATTTTCTTTAGCCTTTTCTGTACCAGGATTTATAATGTATTTATGTCTCTTCATTAGCCAACTCTTTGTTCATTTCCCAGTCTCCAAAATCAAAAGTTTCTCCACAGTGAAACAAAAAAATATACAGGATAAAGAACAACCAGATACAATTTAACTCAGTTGTCTTCAGTTCAGTAACTGCGATAGAATATGAAGTAATTTTGTTTAGTAGTCCCTTGTCAGATATATAGTTGTTAAAGTTTTTCCACATTTTGTTAGCTTTCATTTCATCCTGTTGACTATAGTCTTTACAATGCATAAGTGTTTTCATTTGATGCATTCCCCTTAGTCAGTCCTTGTTCCTATCTACTAAACTACTATAGTTCTATTCAGGAAATTACTGCCTACACTAATATCTAATAAGGGACTAATACTCAAAATATACAGGAAGCTCAAACATTAAACTTCCTAAGTATCAATAACCTAGTTATTAAATGGGCAAAGGATTGAGCAGGCACTTCTTGGAAGAAGTACAAATGTCCAATAAACACATAAAGAAAGGTTCAACATCTCTTACCATAAAGGAAACAAATCTAACAACACGGAGATTTCATTTAACTCCAGGTAGAATGGCCATCATCAAGAACACAAGCAACAAGAAATGCAGGAAGAAGAAAAGATGCTCTGAGTTTGGAGGTTCCTCAAAAAGTCAAACCTTGAAGCGCACAATGACTTAGTGATACCATTCTTGAACATTATTCAAAGCAAAGTAAATCAGGATATATACTAAGGGTACCTGTATACCCATGCACTATTCATAATAGCCAAGCATGAAATCAACACAAAAACCCTAAAACCAATGAATGGATCAAGAGAAGATGATATACATACATGCGAATATACACATATATACATGCATGCACATATATACTCACACAGAGAAATATATTTCAGTCACAAAAATAATAAAATTATGTCACCTTCAGGTTAATGGATAGATGGAGGAATGGGTCTGGAAACCAATATACTAATGAAGTAAGCCAGGCTCTGAAGGTCAAAGGTCATCTAGTCATATGATCTTTTCAGATGTATATGTTAGACCTAAAATATGAACAATATATATATATATATATGCTTATGTGATTGATCTAATCAAAACATAAACTACAGAGGTGTGAGACACCATGGTGAAATCTCTTTGACCCACCAATATACAGTTTAACAAAAATGAATATTAGGAAGTTGAAAAATGCCAGGAGTGGAAATGGATGGTTGACAAGGGGGAAAAAGTGGATATTCAAAATAATCTATGTACATGTGTGAAAAAGAACCAATGATCTTTACTGAAATTGGTTTGGGTTGAGATAGAAGAAGGAGCGAGAATGACAGAGAGATGATTCTGATCTAGATGTAGTAAACACATAAGCGTACATGTTAAAAATAACCATCACTCTACTCTTGTGCAACTACTTGATATTTATAAAGAACTTGGGGAATTTACATGACCTCAAAATTGGAACAAATGTGTATCCTTAATCGTGTAAATGCAAGTTACATAAAATAATACAAACATATTTAGTCACTTATTGCTTTGCAAACTAAAAATAGCTGTTGATATTTTGCCAAAATTAATATGTGCCACCATGAGTCTTCAAATGACAAATTTTCAAAGGAAGTAAGTAAAGCAAGCCACCAATCAGTGCCATGTAGCTCTGCAGCCCACCACTGTGAGGACACATTCATCATTTGGTGGTATGAGTAAACTCTTCATCCTGCTTCTACCAGAAGGCATTATTGAGCCCCAACAGTGAACATTAAAGAAAAGCAAATTGCAGACTGGAGGATTAACAAGAGGAAATGAGGGAAAAGAAAAACATTGTTCTAATCATTTTCCGAGTCCTTATAATTATGAACTTAAATCATTCCTTGAGGGTTATTATAGTGATAGCTGTATAATGGAAAGGGACCTGGCAGATTAGGAGAAGATATGTTGTTGTTTCTAAGTTTGAATCAGTAAATTTAGAAAAAAAAAGATCAGTAAGGAAATGATTTCTTTCACAGAGAAGCATCATTTTGATTTCAATTTGCAACTCAACAGCTATCTATTAAGAGGAAAGTGAGAATGAGACACCCTTTCCAAAATAACCTGGAGCAAATGGGTAGAACCAAAAGAATATTGTTGTTTTGTTGGTTGCGAATGGAATTGAAACTTGAGGAAGTATTCTCCAGATGTTTATTAATTTTGTTGCTATTACTATTAAAAAATGAAATGGCTTTGTCATCACTCTTTATTTTTATATTTATATTTACAGTGGTTCAATCTCACTTTAAAATCCTACAATCACAATTCTTTGGATTCAGAACTAGTTCAAAAACAGAAACTAATTCCTCTAATTGTTTTTAAAGAGTTGGCCCAAACTCTTTAAGATAGAAGCTGACAATGTAAACTCATTTGTACTAATATATAAAAGTAAAAGTTTGCAATTTTAGGCAGAATTATTCGGAGCAGTTGGAGCAACGCTGGACAACCTCTTCCTCTATGTAATGGCAAAGCATTTCACTTAATATGATTTCTTTTGATGAATATGCTATGATTGTTTAGCTAGTCTACTATTGAAAATATGGGCTGTTTTCCCTTCTGGTTACTGTGACACCTGCAACTGATGATGATCGCATTCTGTCACATTCATACAGATAATGCCTGAATTCTTGTTTTCAAAATTCTTTTTGGTATATACTTAGGGATGGAACTGAAAGATTATATGCTAATTCTATCTATTGTGGAGGGGAAGGGCAAAAACAAACTGTTTAAATAGGGATACAGACAGACCTATTGCAACAATGAGATGTACAAGTCCTTATGTTGAAAACGAACTTTAAAACTTTGGCCGGGTGGAGGGGGGTAGGGATGGGAAGAGGAAAGGAGTGGGGAAACAAAGGAGGAGACAACAATGCTTGATAAGAAATATACTCATTACCTTGCTCATGTAATTGTAACCCCTGTGTATGGTATTTTCACAATAAAAAAAGTTTTTAATGCCTCAAAACCCTATAATTAGGAGAGTTGGTGATGCTTTACACTTTGAGAACACACCCAATGAAGCCGTTTGAGAATAAACAGGAAACTATAAGCAGTAGATGGATTTTACCCTTCATGCCCATATGGTAAAATGAAAATGAAAATAAAAACATTTGAGCTTTATGTGAATAGTAACAACAGCTGAGTGGGAACTAATGTGGCATAAAATCTACAAAATAGCCTCTCAGTTTCCTTGAATTTCAGTTGCCCTAAGGCAAACTTAACTTCATAGAGCAGAGCATTAGAAAAATAATACTTAATACAAGTTTAGCCCCACATATCTTTAGAAAGTCATTACCCACCTGGTATATTTATATAATTTTCTATTCTACTATGTAAACCATAACAGACAATTTGTAAAGAGTACATATTTTCTCATAGTCTGTAAGTGTTCCAGTTCATGACACCAGAGTGATCAATTGCCTAGTGAGAGCTCAATCTTTTCCTAAATCTTTTTCTAAAAATTGTGCCTTGATTGTTCTGTCCTCATTTGGTACAAGGGAAGAAAATGAACACTTAGTTCTCAATGGCTAAAGACGCAGAAGGTATAAAGTAAGGAGGAAGCTCTCTGAAGCATCTTTATTATTACTACTACTATCATTTTAAGTAGTTGTACAAAGAAATTCCCATTCTACAAACAGCATATGAATACAAGGCAGCTGACAACATTGTCACCCATCACTCTTAACCCATCCCTTGTCTCACTTTTCTTTTCTTTTCTTTTTTAACTGAAATTAGGTGATTACATAAATTTCACATATTTCACAGTATTGTAGAATAGTGATACTTCACAAGGCAAATTGTCATTATCATAGTCTATAAAGTTTGTGAATTCTATGAGCTTTGATAATACACTTATTTCTTCCATATCAGGTGCTGTTTACATTTCTTTCCTTTTGCTTAGTGTAAGTTGTTCCCTTCCCATCGCTGTCTTTGGGTTGATTAGTTCTTTTATATCTATGTCCAGTGCAGCTGATGGGCCCCTTGGTTGTATGTTGTTTCATTTCCCAGTTATTCTACACCCTCCTCCTAGTTTCCCTCCATTTGCATGCATATATATGCCATATATGTGGTCAAGAACATGGGGTCATTTAGCGATGATACAACAAAATGAGTGGCTGTCCTTTATTTCTCGACTCCTGTTTACTTTGTCATATCTCCTTGCATTTTGGCTTTAGCATCCACATATCAGGGAGAAAATATGCTGATTTTCTCTTTGTTTTAGCTTACCTCTGTCCAAATGATTCACTTTAGTTCCATGCATTTCCCTGAAAATGTTATTATTTTGTCCTTTCTATTGGCTGCATGATATTCCATTGTATATAGGTACCACAATTTTTGGATCCACTCATCAGTAGTGGGGCATCTGGGTTGTTTCCATGTCTTGGCTATTGTGAACAGTGTTGCAATAAACATGGAGGTGCATGTGTCCTTGTATACTGGTTCCAGTTGCTCAGGGTAGATGCTTAGGAGTGGTATGGCTGGGTCATAGGGGAGGTTCGTATTTAGCTTTCTGAGGTACCTCCAGACTGCTTTCCAAAGTGGTTGTATAAGTATACATTCCCACCCGCAATGCAGTAGGGTTCTTCTTTCTCCACATCCCCTCCAGCATTTGTCATTGGCTAAATTTAGGATGTGGGCCATTCTGACTGGAGTAAGGTGGTATCTCAGGGTTGTCTTTATTTGCATTTCCTTCACAACCAGGGATGGTGAACATTTCCTCATGTGTTTCTTTGCCATTTTGATCTCTTCTTCTGAGAAGTCTCTCCTTAATTCTCTTGCCCATCTCTTGATTGGTTTGTTAGGTTTGGGAGGGATTAGTTTCTTGAGTTCCCTGTATATAATGGATATTAGGCCCTTGTCTGATATATTGATGGTAAATATTTTTTCCCAATTAGTTGGCTTTCTTTCTAGTTTGGTTGCTATTTCTTTAGTTGTGCAGAAACTTTTTATTTTAAGGTAGTCCCATTTATCGAGTCTCTCTCCAATTTGTTGTGACCATGGGACTCTGTTCAGGAAGTTCTGCCTGTGCCTATAAGTTCAAGTGTCTCTCCTACTCTGTCCTGCAGTAGTTTCAGAGTATCAGGTTAGATGTTAAGGTCTTTCATCCATTTTGACTTGTTGGTGCATGGGACAGGCTAGGGTCCACTTGTAGTTTTCTACATGTGGCCTCCCAGTTTTCCTAGCACCAGTAGTTGAAGAGGCTATGATTCTTCTATTGTGAAATATCAACTGATTGTATGTATGCAGTTTTATTTCTGGGTCCTCTAATCTGTTCCATTGGTCTTCAAGTTTCTTTTGGTGCCAGTATCAAGCTGTCTTTGTTATTATGGCTCTATTGTAGAGCTTGAGATCCAGTATCATGATCCCTCCCATATTCTTTCTTTTGTCTGGAATTGCTTTGGCTATTCTAGGTCTTTTGTTGTTCCATATGAACTTTTGGACTGTTTTCTCTATTTCAGTAAAGTTTGCCATTGGGATTTTAATGGGAGTTGCATTGAATGTGTGTATCAATTTCGGCAGTATGGCCATTTTCACTATATTAATTTTGCCTATCCAGGAACATGGGAGGTCTTTCCATTTCCTGGTATCCTCTATGATTTTTTTTAGGCTTTTATCATTTTCATGAAATAGAATCTTTACATCTTTGGTTAGGTTAGTTCCTAGATACTTTTTTGTTTAGGTTATTGTGAATGGAGTGGTTTCCTTGATTTCCCTTTCTGCTGGTACATTGTTGGTGTACAGAAAGGTGACCGAATTTTGTGGGTTAATTTTGTATTCTGCTATTTTGCTGAAGTGGTTTATAAGCTCTACGCGTTTGGAGACAGAGGTTTGGGGATAGTAAAAATATAAAATCATATCATCTGCAAAACTTCTTCCTCCCCTATGTGGATCCCTTTAATGTCTTTTTTTTGCCTTATTGCCCTGGCTAAAGATTCCAGAACTATATTGAAGAGGAGTGGAGACAGTGGGCATCCTTGCCTTTTTATAGTTTTTAGGAGAATTTGTTTTTGTTTACCCCATTAAGTATAATATTGGGTATTGGTCTGTCATATAAGGCTTTTATTGTTTTAAGGAATGTTTCTTCTATTCCTATTATTTCCAGAGCTTTTAAAATGAATGAGTGCTGTATTTTATCAAAGGCCTTTTCCACATCAATGAAGATAAGCATGTGTTTCTTGACCTTGGATCTGTTGATTACATTATTTGACTTATGTATATTAAACCATCCCTGCATCTCTGTGATGAAGCCTACTTGATCATAATGTATGGGGTTTTTAAAATATGTTTCTGGTTTCTATTGAGTAGTTTTGTATCTGTGTTTATCGAAGAGATTGGTCAGTAGTTCTCTTTTTTTATTGGGTCTTTGACTGGTTTGGGGATGAGGGTGATATTTGTGTCATAGAAAGAGTTTGGGATTGCTTCCTGTTTCTATTTCTCTGAATAGCTTGAGGAGTAAGTGTATCAGTTCCTCTTTAAAGGTCTTAAAGAGCTCTGTAGTAAATCCATCTTGCCCTGGGCTTTTCTTTGCTGGAAGGGTTCTGATTGCTTCCTCTATCTCATTGTAGGTTATTGGAATAATTGATTGATTGATTTCTTCTTGGTTCAGTTTGGGCAATTTGTATTTCTCTAGAAGTTCATCCATTTCTGCTAGGTTTTCCTTCCTTAGTGAGTAGTCTGGAAATAGTTCTTTACAATTGTTTGGATGTCTTGGATATTTGTTGTAATTTTTCCTGTGGCATCCCTGATCTTATTGATTTGGGTCTCCTCTCTTCTTTTTTTAGTTAATCTTGCCAGTGGTCTGTCAATTTTTTTGATTGTTTCAAAAAAACAGCTTTTTGTTTTATTATTTTTATTTATAGTTTTCTTAGTCTCTATTTCATTAATTTCAGCTCTTATTTTGATTATCTCTAGCAACTTTAGATTAAACATTTTTTTTTCACTAGCAGTTTTTAGTTGCATCATGAGATTGTTTACTTGGTCTGTCTCTGTTTTCTGGATATGTGCACTGAGAGCAATAAATTTGCCCCCCAAGACTGCTTTCACACTGTCCCATAGGTTTCTTTGTGATGTTTCTTTATTTTCATTGAATTGCAGGAATTTTTAATTTCTTCTTTAATTTCTTCTGTGACACAAGTGTTGCTCAGAAGTGTGCTGTTTAATTTTCATGTGTTAGAGTTTTTTTCTATTGTATGCCTTGTTATTGACAAATAATTTGATTCCACTATGGTCAGATAGAATACAACGGGATTATGTTTATCTCCTTGTATTTGCTTATGTCCCTTGTATGAACTAAGATATGATCTATTTTAGAAAAAATTCCATGAGCTGCTGAGAGAATGTATACTGGGTTGTTGTTGGGTGGTATGTGTCAGTATATGCCGGTATATGTCAGGATATGTCAGTATATGTCAGTTAAGTCCACTTGAGATATGGCATCACTTAATTCGAAGACATCTTTGCCAATTTTTTCATTGATAGACCTGTCCTTTGGTTAGAGTGGAGTATTAATGTCTCCTAGTATTATTGTATTTGGATCTATCTTTTCCTGCAAATCTGAGAGTATCTGCTTAACATATGTTTGGGGAGTATAGATTGACAATGGTGATATCTCTTCGTGGATTGTTCCCTGTATTAATATGTAGTGATCTTTGTCTTTTCATAATGATTTTAACATTAAGTTTATTTGATCCGATATCAGGATGGCAACTCCTGCCTTCTTGCGGAGGGGCATTTGCTTGGTAGATCTTCCTCCATCCTTTCACTCAGAGTTTGCTTTTATCTTTGGGTGTGAGGTGGGTCTTGTTCTCTGATCCAATCTGCAGTTATTTTTCTTTTGATTGGTCAATTGAGTCCATTAATGTTTATTGTTATTATAGAGAGGTATATATTGTGCTTCCTGTCATTTTCCTACTTTCCTAAATTTTTCTTCTTTCCTTTCTTCCTATGTTTACTAAGTTGGTCTCCTAACAATATTTATCTGGTATGGATCCCTGATCTTGATTGTTTTCTTCAGATTGTAATCCCCTTCTTAATATTCTTTGTAATGTTAGCTTATTGTTTATGAATTCATCTAATTTTTCTTTACTATTAAAAATTTTAGTTTCTCCATCAAATGTGAGTGCTAGCTTCTGGATAAATCAGTCCTAGGCTGGCAGTTATTGGTTCTCAGGGCTCGGATTGTACTTTCTCAGGCTTTCCTTGCATTCAATGTCTGTGTGGAGAGATCTGCAGTGATTCTATTTTTTTTCCATTGGAATATAGCTCCTTCTTTGCTTTTGCTGCATGCAAGATTGTTTCCTTATTGCTAAAATCTACAATTTTTACTATAATGTGCCTTGCAGTGTTCCTCCTGGGATCTTGCTTGTTAGGTATTCTGTAAGCCTATGTTATGTAGGAAAATTTTTCTCTTTTAAGACTGGGGAAATTTATTGAATAAGTGTTGCATTCTTTATTCTGGTATTCCTCCCCTTTGTCCACTTTAATTGCATGAAGGTTAAATTTATTGGCACTGTCTGCTTATTCTTGGACTTCCCTTTGGCATATTTTGAGTGTTTTTTCCATATCTGTAACTTTTTTTTCCAGTGCCTGCATTTTGTCTTCAATATCTGATATTCTATTTTCCATTTCATTCACTCTATTGACTGTGGCTTCCATTGTGGTTTGCATGTAGGAAATTGAATTTTGCATGGAGGAAATTGAACCATTTATAATTTCTACGTTGTTCCTTAGAGTATTAATCTCACTTTTAACAAGGTGTGTACTGAATCTATTTTTGAGCGCATTTCTTGTTTGAAGGACTGGATCTCTTTTGATAACTAATTCCTTTGTCCTTTTAAATTTCAGATCTATTTCTCATTTTAATTCTTGAGTCATTGCCTCTATCATCTCTTGGACGTAGGGTTTGTCTTCCATTTCTTTTTTGCTACCACTGGCATTCTCCCCTGTGTGTTTGGTTGCTGGCCTTTGGGTCTGGTTTGCTCTCTTGGCTGTTGATGAATCTTGTAATTTTTCACTGTGATTTTCGCATGTGGTTTCAGGGATTATTGGAGACCAATTCCAGACTCTGATTGTTTTTGTCAGCAGGTGGCTACCTTTGCTTGGTTCTGGATCTCTTCCTGGATCAATTGATGTAGCTTGCTCTTGGTGCTGGTCCGAATTCTGTTGCGAGAAGGGCCACTTTCCAGATGCTGATCTGACCCACGTAGGGCTTACTCTGGTTAGATTGTGGTGGGCAGAAACACTTCGCCCTCTGCGAAGTCAGGGATAAGCAGTTAAGATAGCTCAGGTTCCTGCCTGGGACGCAGATGGGGCTCCTTCAATTCCCTACTGGATATCCAAGGCAGTTCCTGCCTTTAGGCAAGGACCAGCAGCCTAGACTGCTGGCTGTTCCCTCCCAGGGGCGCACTTGGTCCAGGCTGGTGGGCTGGGTGTGTCTGCTGGTTGCTGGTGCACTTGAACAGTTCTCAGCTTCAGTAGGACCTGCAGCTCAGGGGAAGGGGTGGGTCCAAGTCAAGTTCTGGGGGGTTACCACCAGTGCTGGTTTGCTCTGGGGCTGGGGTAAGGAGGTAAGGTAGAAGGGGGCATCCCCTGTGGGGCACTCACTTATTCTGATAAGAGTTGGGAGCTATCCAGCATGTTGTGTCAGGTGGCTGTTTTTGTGCGTTACAGGTTGCTGGTCACCTCTGTGTTCTGGGGTCGTTGAGATGATTGTGGGATGTTCTGCGTGGTGGTGCAGGCTGGGTCTGTGTTTCACAGTCTTTGCCTCTGTTTATGCTGCCCAGGTCGGCACTGCGGGACCGGGGTTCCTCGTCGATCGCCCTCACCCCGCGCTGGACTGCTTCCACGGGCTGGACAGAGAGGGCCTGCGCCGTGAGTCCAGGGGTCCCTGCCGCTGCCACCCCTGTCCTGGGCTGGATGGCTTCTGCGGGCCAGAGCAGAGAGGCATTGCTCGACAAGTCTGGGGTCCCTTGTTGCTGCTGCTGCCGCTGCCACCACCACTGTTGCTGCTGCCCAGACTGGGCCGCTTCCCCAGGGTGGAGCAGAGGAGTGCTGGGCAGTGTATCTGCAGGTCCCCTCCCCGCCCCTGCCTCTTCTGCGGGCAGGAGCAGATCGGCGAGGAAAAATTTATATTAAGTGAAGTAAGCCAGGCGCAAAGACACATAGGTCCCATGGTTTCCCTTATCTGCAATAACTAGTATATGTCTAGGACAAGCAGAAAAGGTCAGATAAGATGATGTTAAGTAAAATAAACCCCAAGATAAGGGCACAAGTGGTTTTTTCTTTCTTGCTATTGTTTCTAACATATTTATAAGATACCACATGATTTTTTTGTTGCTTTGTATGTCTCTCCCCCACGGTATAACCCTTGTTTTCAGTGTATTTGATGTTGGTATAATTTGGGGAAGGGAAGGAAAAAAAATTGTTTAAATAGGGATACAGGTGGACCCATTGCAACAATGAGATGTACAAGACACTATGTCGAAAAACGAACTTTACAATTTAGGCAGGGGAAGGGGGAGGGAATGGGGGAGAATGTAGTTGTGGAGGTGGGAGGGAAGGGATGGTAGGGGAAAATCAAAGGAGGAGGCAACCATGCTTGACAAGAAATGTACTCATTACCTTGCTCATGTGATTGTCACCCCTCTGTACAGTATTTTCACAATAAAAAACTTATTTTTTAAAAAAGACAAAAGGTACAGAAATCAAAAACAGCAATGAAAGGGGGAAAAACAGAAAAAATAACACAAAAAGTAAAGTAAAAATCCTCTTGTTTTCCATTTGTTGGAGTTCATTTTGATAAGCATCATTTCATATAATCATTTGCACATAGCTATTGAGCCTTTGTGATCCTCTCTTAGAATATCCTCCTGTTTTCTCACTGTGTGAATGTTTAAGGTACTGCTTAATTAATCATGTCCAAGTGTAATTTTTTTTGTCTTTTACTGTCCATTGGGTTTACTTGTGGATTTATAGGCACATTCCAATGATTACAAATGAAAGAAACCATGTCTAATCTTTAAATGAATGTGTTTTGCTATTGTTGTTTTAACTTTAAATCACTTTTGCCAGGTATGGTTGTTTTGTGTATAAGCAGGCCTATAAAATTTCTTAGACAGCCATTCTAAGAAGCCTTGGTCCTGACTCATTCTACTGTGGGGAATGGGCCTAACTAGGCAGGCTAGGTCTGAAGTGGCAAGGAGGAGTTGACAATAGTTCCTGGATCATACTACTTATGCTATTTTCATAATAATAATAATAATAAGAGGCAGCTATAATACAAAAACTGCAGTGTTTATGGATGCCCTGACAAGAAAAAGGTTGAGATCATCACAATTATGACTATTCCATTTGTTCCTATTTTAAAACCGATACTATAGAATAATTTCTCAGTTATTTCCAATATTTGCTCTCATATCACTAAAAAAATAATTTTATCAATTAGGATTAGCTATTACTATACTTGGTGAGTTTTCAAATGGAACCACACAACACGTGCATGCCAACATCAACTTGTATATACTCAATATGTCTCTGTTAATGGAACAGGACAATGTCACCAATCAATCAATAAATTTTAATAAAATGACATAGTAAATAACTAAATGGACAAGATTCATTAACACAAAATCATGTTATGATATCAATAGGAAATATAATTTCATCAACGAGTTCAGACTAAATTAAATTAGGATAAACCCAGACAGACTTGTAAACACTCAGTGACTTCTAAAACAAAGCTTTCTTCTGTTGCTTAAAATTTTGTTAAGAAAGTCAAGTTTCAGGAAAATAATTGTCATTTCTAAGTGAACTGAGTTAACTCTTGGACTATTTGATACACAGGCCTTTAGTTCAGAAAAGATTTCTGAGCCAAATGCATACATTTGGGAATAATTTGGAAGACAGACATTTTCAGCTGTGAGAATGGGTAGAATGACCAAAGGTGTGTGTATTGATTGATGTGTGAAGGTAGTGGACCAAAAATAAACATAGGTAGTGTATATGATAGTAATAGAAGATATAATACCTATGATGCAATGTAAGAATATATTTGAAACAGTAGCTTTATCACCAAGGTAAACAGGCATCAAACACAAATTTAGAAATTGGAGTACAGATTCAAAAGAATTTATCAACATTGACTAGAAATAAGATGAAGACATCACAAAATATATATGAGTTCAAAAATGAATACTAAGAGGGATGGGTGTGGGGCCAAAGGGGAAAGTAGTGAGCAAATAAAGAGGAGAAGTGGAGGTGGGGCAGAATGTAGTAAAAAAAAATCCAACATATATCCTACAATCTTCAAAAGAGTGAGTGAAGGGAAAAGAGTGAGATTGGGAAAAAAGGGAGAGACAGGTGAGAATAATGAAAGAAGGTTGAAAGAGAAGGGGAGGGAAGGATGAAAAGAGGTAACATTGATCAAGATACATACATATATATTATATATTATTTTTTTGGTCAGCCCTAGGGCTTGAACTCTGGGCCTGGGTGCTGTCTCTGAGCTCTTCAGCTCAAGGTGAATGCTGTACCATTTGAGCCACAGCGTCACTTCCACTTTTCTGAGTGGTAAATTGGAGATAAGAGTCTCTTGGACTCTCCTGCCTGGGCTGGCTTTGAATCACGAGCTTCAGATCTCAGCCTCCTGAGTAGCTAGGATTACAGGTGTGAGCCTCCAGCTCCCAATGGTCAAGATATATTGTATGCACAAACTGCTTTGTTAAATGGCAACATCTTTGTACAACTACATAAAGATAATTTTAAAAATAAAAAAAAACAAAAGACTCAGAAAGCAGTAACTGATTCAAGCTTGGTAGCTCAGAGACTGGCCTGCCCATAGAAGGTGAATGACACAAGTTCCCTCTACTCTTGGATGTAGTCTTGTAACCAAGGAAATAGATTCCAGTCAAAGCAAGTGCTAGAGTACCCCCTACTGTGCAGAATAATATCTCTAACTCCCCCTATTGGAATGGTGATATTGAGAATGCTAATTTCACAAATAAATATTTTACAAATCATACAGCTAAATTCACATACTTGGACCTTATATCAAGTAGGAGGAGCTAAAGCATCTTCAACTAGGAGCAAAACTAGAACTGATTTCTTCCATGAGGAAGTGAATGCATAAGGTTGTGAAGATAAAAAAAAATTGCACTGTACACTTTTATAGCACAGGTTAGATTTCATGTGCTGGTCTTGCCTATGTAGGTTGTTTCTAAAAGTAGTTAATAGTTTTCATAGCATTAACAATAAAACCAATGTTATAGCCTCATGAATAGAGCGATTTTCTCATGGGAAAATTATACCTTGAAACTTTTGTTTGCTCAGTGAGTACAAAGCATTTAGTATACATTATTAATCAGCTTCTCTTCAGTATTTCACGTATCAATTCCCTTAGACATTTTCTCAGATGATTTCATCCATTTCTTCTGACAGTTATAAAATCACAGTTTAAGCTCCTTTTAGATTAATTTTGAAGCTTTGAGTCCTATTTGAAAAATTAAACCTTGTTTGTTATTAATTTAATATTGTCCTTGCTAAGATTGACTATTCTCCTAGCTTTGAAAATTGGGTTCTTTCATAAAATATAAAATGAATGGTAAGTGATTATTTTCATGTTTCAAATTACTTGTACTTTTCATATTTTCTCATCAGTTATTTCAAGAATCCACACAAGGCTTGCATGCACTATTACAGTTTGAAAGATTCATCTTCCAAATGAGTTGTAGAAAGTCATATCTGTTCTCTGTGTGTAACCATGAGTCTTCTCATGGTTCTTCTGCCCTTTTCTAGATTTCAGAAAGTATTAATTTGTTTTGATCAATGTGTCATTAATATTCATTCCTAATAACTGAAATAAGGTTAACAAACACTGTGTTCTATAACTACTGTAACACCAGTTGGCCAACCAATAGAGAAAGCACACAATGGATATACATACAGTACTGATTCAAAATGTGATAAGAAGATAACATGCTTCTGCAATGGTGTTTAAACAAGTCTGAGTGCATTCTATAGTGTAAGGGAAATGAGATGTATTTACTGTGCTAGAGAAGTAATATCCTTGGCAAAACTCACAATTTCCTGGAAAACATAATTCCTAGCACAGTTACTAAATGTATAAAATGTTTTACTCACTCTACCTGTATGTCAGTTACTATTATTATCCCCATTTTCATCGGAAGCAATTGCTAAAGTTACATAGCTCAGGAATTACTATTGAATAAGTTAATTATGTAATATGTAATATATAATATATTCTATAGAAGAATATATTAATACTATATATTATATATAATTTAATTATTTAACTCTGATGGGCTTTATGTATGACTTCAGAGTCTGTGTTCTTGAACACTAAACTAGACAACCTTCTTGTAAAATATTGGACTAGGAAAGTTCAGGAACATCCTTGACCAGAGTATTTTTTCTTGTAATAGTTCTCTTCACATCTCAATTTTATAGATATACTTAAAGCAGGGCAAGGTTAATTGTCACTTCATATAGACGAAATGACAATCAACAGTTATGTTAAGGTCAAAATTATTTCCATATGACCTCATATCTCCCCAGCTTATAAACATAAATTCAAATTATATATATATATATACACATATTTCTTGTTTGAATTATTAGGTATGTGCTCCATATTTCAAAGAACTCAAATGCACAGGATTTGTTTCCTCTTCAATGATCCTTGCCCTATCTATTTCGTCAGCCATGGCAAATAACTACATAGGAATTTTTATCAGATAATGTGTTCATAACCAAAAGACATTTTCCCTGTACTTTTATTGATATAGCATGGCATAATCTACGTATTTGCTCAGGAAAAAAATGTATGTATAAATCCCTAAAATAAAATTGTCTTGAAAATAACATTTGTAAGCATAACCTGACAGCTCCGCATTCTTATCCCATTAAGGTGTCCGTTGTGCAAAATATTTCAAGATAGCCTTTGGGTTTATCATTACATTTACAAAATAGATGAAAATTTGGAGAAGTTTCTCATACCAGGAAGCTATGAATGTGTAATATCTCTGTTCTATGGAATTCTTTTCACCAGCACTGCTTGGTTGTGGGATCTATATCTATTTCATTTGCTGTACTGAGCAAACCACTCCCCAAGACAGTTGATTGCTGAATTAAAATCTGAGGAAGGAAGAAAATAAATTTCTGCACTGTTTGTAGAGTAATATATTCAGCAGTGTACCATAAGACATTATGACTTAAAGCAATGCTGTAGAATGTTAGCAACAAAGAATTTAGAGCAGACTCAGAGGGAACTCATAATCATAAAGTCATCCTTAGACAAGGATAATAAAAACATAGTTACAGTAAGCAGACTGAGTCTTCAATAACACCAGATAAATCACAAGGTGAAAAATGGAATGAGCAACCTACCAACATCATTTGAGCAGAGTGAAGAGAAATGATCAAACAATGAGGTAATAGAAATGTCAAAAGCACTAGAACCAGAGGTTCATTACAACTTCTGTCATTGCCATTCATTTCCCTTAAAGGTCAAAGAAACTTTGGGAAGGATGAAGCATTAATTTTCTTTCTACTTTTTATTCCTCTTCCATTTTTAATTATTTCTGTAGAAATCCTACCTGTGATCTAACCTGAAAGTTGCATTTTGTTGTAGAGGAAAGCCAAGTATATTTTTTCTTGTAAGCAGATGTAATCCAAGAATCTTTTATAATAATTAGAACTGAAAAAGCAGTTTCAATATACTCTATAAATGAGCTCATTCAAACACTGAAGAATTGCCATGAGAAATATGTTCTGTATAACTCAAAGACAGATATTTTCCATTGTTATAGCTTCTGGAATGTAGAAAATCAAATGCTGAGACACTGGTTTTGTTTACTAATTGTGGATGACTTTTTCATGCTAATCATGAAAATTAGGCAATTCTGGCCTCGTCAAATCAAATGAGCACTTGCTTTTTATTTTAAGGAGCCACATGTGTTTGTCATTCCTACCAGGGACTTAGAGAAAGAATTACTAATATTTAATATATGCAATAAAGAGGAGATGTAGAAAAATTAGAATGGAGGTCTTAGAGGCAAAGTAATCAAACCGAATTGCCAGATTTTTCTCTAGAAGTTGAACAAACCAATTCAAATTTCTTTCTAATAATTAAAGAATCCAACTTTTGACATAAAAATTATGCATTTTGAAAGTATTTCATTAAATATGTGCAAGGATCTTTATTTTGTGATCTAGACTACACTGTTAAAGACCACCAAAAAGTATGTGGATCCAATGAAACTAATAGACAACATCAGATAGGTCATCAGTAGCCAGGATCTTTGGGAAGAAAGAAGCACTAATTTCCTTTCTACTATATTTTTGCCTCCTCCATTTTTAATTATTTTTGTTGAAGTCTGACCTGAGTCTAACTTGAAAGTTGCATTTTGTTGAAGGCAATCACAGCTCTTTGTAGAAGAAAGCCAATTTATTTTCTCTTACAGCCAGATGTTACCCAAGAGTCCAAGAGCTCTGAGCTCTTGACTATTTATTTGGTAGGTTTCATTCAACTAACCAGTTAGGTTTCACATGGAATACCTGACTCTATATATGTAGGTATGAGTAACTTACAAGCTAAGCTACTATTTCTTTTAAAAAGACTGACCAGAACACTTTAGGTCAAACACACATTAGTTTTCACTTTTCTCCACAAAAGGATTGAGAAGTGAACAGTCCACAAGAGTTTGTCTGTGTAGGCGAGGCATATTTTGGATTCAGGTCCTAAATAAAGGCTCTGCCACAATAGTTAAGTAACTTTTTACCTTTTCCTTCTCTAGGTCTAATGTTGCTGACTATTCCAATTTTCATCATTTTCTAGACAATAAGAAGGCAAAAATAAGGGCAATGAAGGGTTTCAGCTGTGGCCTGATAGTTGAATACATCACTTCTGCTCACATTGTACAGGGTCATATATCACTGCAAAGAAGCACAGAAGTTGCACTGGGAATTATGTACTCTTTGCCTGACTTAGCTAATTGTAACCCCTCTGGTTTTTAGCATTTTCAAATAACAGCATTAATAATAAAGAAACCTCGTGCCTTACAAAAACTGTGAAGTGAGTGTGTGTGAGAGACTAGACAGACAGACAGATGAACAGAAGACAGAGCGTGAGGAAGAATCCAAGAAACAAAGAAAACAGGGGAAGACAGAAAGAAAAAGAAAAGGACAGCGAAAAAGAGATGGAGAGAAAGAGAGGGTAAGAAAGTGATATTGGAGAACAATATTGTAAAAGAAAGGAGTAGTGAAGGAGAACCATGCCCTTTTTTCCATCACAAACTGTATTCTAGTTAGGAAAATGGGGTTATTTAATATTTGAAGATGATTCAGTTGACATGCCTTGGAAACGAAACTTACATTACAATTTCTATGTGCTAATGGTGATAACATTCATTGGAGTCTTTTATGAATATAATAATCACATAAAAAGATGATGAAAAATAGGTCAAGAAGTATACTTTTGTATGTCTTGTCAGTGTTCTTATATTTTAAATAATATAATTTTGTCAACAAAATGTACTTTGAATTTTATAGAATTATTTGTTATTTTGTATCTCTGTCAAATTCATAAAATTAATAAGGTAGACAAATATTTTTATCCATTTTAAAATCTAAACATTAGAGGATAATTTAATCCTACTGAATCTTTGAAGGGAATATGATAGAATGACTTGTGGCTCTCAATTACTGAAGCCCACAAGATTTAAAAAAAAAATCTGAGCTCATTTTCATGTGGGTCATGGCATATATCATTATGTGACTGTTTTAGTCAACAAAAATAAGAGACTGACTATATTGAAAAACTTTACTTTGCCAATCCTCTGGTCTTTCCTTCTGATTTGACAGCACAATCTCAGGAAGAGGCTGTTCCTACAACCTGGAATCTAGAATGTACACACTTCTGAATAGAAGACTGATGCAAAGCCCCTTATCCAATACTGGAGAGAATATACTTGAGTGAATAAGAATTCAGCTAGGAAAAAAACCCTTTACATTAGATGTTAAAAGTGGGAATTTCTTCACAGAGTATTACAACTCATTAACACAGATTGAACTCTATTGGTTTTTTAAAATTTAATTTTATTGTAAAGATGCTATACAAAGTGGTAACAGCTACATGAGTAAGGTAATGAGTTCACTTCCTATCAAGCACTGTTACCAACTCCTTTGTTTTTCCCCTACTGTCCCTTCCCTCCCCACCTATTGTTTTTATATATCACATCACATACAAGATCTTTGTCAACAAAATGTATGATAGATATCTTCTCAATGGCAATAGCTTAGCATATTGAAAGAGTTTTAACTGTAAAGGTATTCAAATTATATTTTTTGGGTGGTACTAAAGATTAAATTCAGGGACTTTACTTAGTTCAGCCACTTGAAGCAGGTTTCCATCCTTTTTGTATTTAGTTCATTTTTCCAAGAGGGTCTGGCCCTTTTGCAGGGCTAGTCTCAGACCCTGAGTTTCCATAGTCAGAAGTAGCTGGACTTACAGACATATATCACCAGATGCAGCTCAAATTATTTATTTTTGTGTTTAATGTTTTCGTGTCTAAGGCCATTTACTTTTCTTTTGATAACTGAATAATCTTTTACACAGAAAATATTATTTCACTTATGGACATTTGGGTTTTGTCATTGGGATTTTGTTTTATGGGTTAAAACTGCTGTTCCCGTTCATATATTATTCATTTCCAGAATGTATTTTCTGTACCCTATAAAAAAATAACCATGAGTGGATAGAGTAGATCACATGATATAACATTAAATATATAGTAAATTGACAGCAACTTCCAACCTATTTTTCCAAAGTGGAGCCACCATTTTTCTTTTTCTCATTTATACTTAGGATTTTCATTTGTTTTACTGACGACAGCTAACCTAGTGAGTTTTTAAACTGTGGCTAAACTATTAAAGGATGTAGTCAATGGTATTCTATGGAGGGTACATTTATATTTCCTTAGTGAACTATTGATAAGCCAAATATCAACCTTTATTAATTGCCTATTTAAATATTAAACTGTATTTTCTTCTTGAGTTATATTTTATATTCTGGATTAATATTTCATAAAATAAATGTGATACAAATATATACTTCTACCCTGTCTGTTATGTTTTAATTTTTATAACCATGATTTTAAGAAACATATTTTTAATTTTGACAAATTCTAATTTATCTGCTTTTATTATGATTTATGCTACTGTGCTCTATGTAAACAAAATACTTTCCTATAATAAAATTTAAAATATTTCTTGTTTTTCTTAAGAAATTTTGTAGTCTAAACTCTGACATTCTTGTCTCCAATTCCTTTCAAGCAAATTTCTGGCTATACTGTAAGGTAAAAGGAGAAATTATTTGAAGCATAAAATAGATGTACTGATATTTCAGTATCATGAATGGAAAAGACTGTATGTTCCCAATTCAATTACTATGACATTTTTGTTTTCCCATTACCACTGCTATGTTGGCTTTTTCATAAATTTTGTCATTTAATTGATATGTATGTTTATTTTGTCACAAGAACAATGTGCTTTTTTCAAAATTGTTTTATCTGTCTTCAGTGATTTGCATTTTCATATGAGTTTTTTATCCAGATTATCAATTTTTACAAAATATTCTGTTGACACTTTTACTAGGAGTATATTAAATCTATAGATCATTTTGAAGATATTTCTCATCATATTAGCTTTGAGGTTTTAATATAAAATACAGAATATTTATCTGCTTGATTTTTTTCTTTACATATTTAGCAATTTATTATAATTTCATTATACAAGCTCTGTCAATATTTTATACCTAGCCCTAAGTATTTCTTGCTTATTGACCTATTGAAAAAGATTCATTTTAATTTCTACCTATTTGCACACACTATGTAGTAATACAATATATTCTGGGCTTGTTATGCAGATGAATGACAGAACACTTACCTCCTTACAAGGCCTTGGGATATATCCCTAACAATGAACCAAAATATAAATAATTATGCAACAGTTTTATATATTAATTATGTGTTACATAGTATTACTAAAGTAACTTATTGATTTTAGCAGATTTAATTATAGATTCTTTCAAATATTTTATAGCAATTAACATGATTTCTTATATGTATATATATTTTTTTCTTTATTTAGCTTAATGTACTGACTGGAACTCATGACAAAAATGTTCATTCTATCTAATAAGATTGAGTACCATTTCTTTTACTCTTCTTTAATATACATTTTTATTGTAAAGATACTGTACAGAGGGATTACAGTTACACGAGCAAGAAAATGAGTCCATTTCCTAAGGAGCATTGTTACCCCCTCTTTTGTTTTTCCCTACCATCCCTTTTTTCCCACCTCCCCAGCTTATCTCTCCATCCCCTCAAAGTTGTAAAGTTCCTTTGCAAAATAGTGTTTTGTACATCTCATCTCATTGTTACAATGAGTCATCCTGTATCTTTATTTCCCCTTCCCAAATTCAAAAAATGTATATACAAAATTTTCTGATAAGTTTCACTACAAATATATGTTGAAATTTTTCCTTGTAATTGAAATTTCTATCCATTGAAATATCATTTTCTATTTTAGTTAAATGATATGATGAATTACATTGCTTAGTATTTATTCAGATACTATTTAACCTCTAATTCCTGGGATAATACTTGTTCATAATAGCATATCATTTCTTATTACTTAATATATACCACCTCCATTTTTGTTACATTTAAGGCTCTGTTCATCTTATTTCACTAAAAAGTGAGTGATTCCCTAAAGCTTACTATTTTTGTCGTTTGTATATGAATAAATATACTTAAAATACTTTATAATATGGTTTACCATAGTTAGATTTAAAACTCATACCTAATTTTCTTATGCCAAGAGAAAATCACAATGCACAAATTAAAAGACTGAACAATCAAAACAAAATACACTTTAAAATGAGTGTTCCTAGAGATGTGCTGTTTTGTAATATTTCACAAATACAGTCTTTTCAGTATTACTACATTATCTAGATATATTAATTTAATAGTTTATTTCACATTTTTCAATGTCTTGGTCACTATTAAGAGACCTACCATTCTGTGAACACGTGTCAATAAATCAGTAAGACTCAAATTCAGAGTCCTCTGTACAGTAATTTTACAATAAAAATATGTTGAAAATAAATAAATACAAAAAAGTAGAACT
The DNA here is from genome assembly GCF_000151885.1 of Dipodomys ordii. Lineage (NCBI taxonomy): Eukaryota > Metazoa > Chordata > Mammalia > Rodentia > Heteromyidae > Dipodomys > Dipodomys ordii. The sequence continues at coordinate 3,294,935 of NW_012267420.1, forward strand.
TTGCATTTTTATTGCTGGAAGCTTTTCCGCTTATTATTGTTTTTCATCTTGAATCCAAACACTTAATTTTTAAAATTTAATTTTATTGTAAAGATGCTATACAGAGGGTTACAGTTACATGAGTAAGGCAATGAGTGCACTTCTTGTCGAGCATTGTTACCCCTCTCTTCTTGTCCCACTCTACCCTCCTCCCCCACCCCAGCCAGCCTCACTCCTCCCCCTCCCCCCAAAATTCTAAAGTTCATTTCCAACATAGTGTCTTGTGGGTATCCTTGTTGCAATTGGATATCCTGTGTCCTTGTTTCAGCGTTTTTGTTATTCCCCTTCCACTCCCCAAATTAGACAAATGTGTATACAAGATGCCGCATACCAAAATCAAGTCGAGTGACAGCAGGGGATATACCGCAGGGGGAAGAACATATGAAGGAAACAAAAAAATCACATAGTATATTATAAAACAACAACAACAAACGAAAGACCTCTTGTGTCCATATCTTGGGGTTCATTTCACTTAGCATCATCCTATATGTCCTATGTACATAGCTTTTGAGCCTTTCTGCTCATCTGATAAAATCATCCTAGACATATACTAATTATGGCAAATGAGGAAACCATGGGACCTATATATCTTTGGGTCTGGCTTACTTCACTAATAGGATTTTTTCCCAAGTCTTTCCATTTCCTACAGAATTCCAGTGTGTGTGTGTGTGTGTGTGTGTGTGTGTGTGTGTGTGTGTGTGTGTGTGTGACATTTTCTTGATCCATTCATCTTCGGAGGGGTATCTGAGATAGCTAAGATATGAAACCAACCAAATACTTAATTCTTTTGTTGTTGTTGTTGTTGGTTGTAGGGCTTGAACTCTGGGCTTGGGTGCTGTCCCTCAGCTTTTCAGCTCAAGGCAAGCGTTCTACCACTTGAGTCACTGCGCAACATCCAGTTTTCTAGTGGTTTTATTGGAGATAAGAGTCTCACTGACTTTCCTGCCCGGGGTGGCTTTGAATCATGATCCTCAGATCTCAGCCTCCTGAGTAGCACCCGGCCCCAAATATTTAATTCTTAAGAGCTGACCATCATATTCAAATATATTTCAGATGGAGGTATATGTGTACATGTGTCTTATCAATAAAGATAGCACCCTAACGTAAGGAAAGAAGAACATTTCCAATGTAATTTGGCTCTTCCATGAAAATGACACTCCCCTAAACGCAGATCTGACATAAAATCTCTTTGATTTAACAATCCCTTATATATCTGTGTTTTGAAACTCCAGTTCTGTCATCTGGCTTCTTCATTAGTACCTCTCATGAAGAGATTTTATTTATCACATTTTCAAATCCTGGTGAGGCCATTATGATTCTCTGCTCACACAAGGTGCAATTAAACATTTTGGACTTCCCTTCTTGCATAGATTGGGATGATTCAGTCTTGACAAAAAAAAATCAGCTATTTTGAGATCTGCAGTCTTCGTATCAGGTCAAACACTCAGCCAATGGTTATTCTCTTGAGTCTGGTGTAATTTATAAGTGCATTTATTTCAAAATGCCTTTGATTTGAAATACAAATTTTCCAGCCAGTCATATTTTTATTTTTTAAACCTGACTACAGATACAGATTTGGGTCATGGCTGGCACTCTACCTGCTCGAAGCACACCTCCACTGTCTCATCATTTCTTCCTAATTAACCCCAATATCCACCATGGAAGAGAACTGCTGTCTTACAATAAAGACTTTCCAAATATTTTAGAGTATTAACCATCCACTGGGTGCTGTTTTGAGTTATTATTTTAACAAAAGAATTCAGGACTAGAAAAGTTCAGCAGTACCACAACCTCCTAGTATTTAAGCTAATTTCAATATTATTGCCCAAGTTGGAATCTTAATTAACAAAATTAATAAGTCATTCAATACATAGAATTAATGATTCTTATTGAGAAATACAATAGCAATCTAGTGAAATGAATAATGCTTGTTTGTAAACATTTGGGTAAATGCCCAAAAGTGGGATTGCTGGATCATAGGGGAGCTCTATGTGAAGTCTTTTGAGGAACCTCCATACTGCTTTCCAAAGTGGTTGAACCAATTTACATTCCCACCAACAATGAAGTAAGGTTCCCTTCTGTCCACATCCCCTCCAGCATCTGTTGTTGTTAGAGTTCTTGATTTTTGCCATTCTAACTGGAGTGAGGTGGTATCTCAATGTTGTTTTGATTTGCATTTCTTTTATGGCTAGGGATGTTGAGCATTTCTTCATGTGTCTATTGGCCATCCTTCTTTCTTCTTCAGAGAAGCTTCTCTTTAAGTCTTTAGCCCACTTATTTATTGGGCAGTTGTTTATTGCAACATTATTTATCATAGCTAAGATATGGAACCAACCCAGATGCCCCTCAGTAGATGAATTGATCAAGAAAATGTGGTATATATACACAATGGAATTCTATGCCTCCATCAGAAAGAATGACATTGCCCCTTTTGTTAGGAAATGGAAAGACTTGGAAAAAATTATATTAAGTGAAGTAAGCCAGGCCCAAAAAAACATAGGTCCCATGGTTTCCCTTATTTGCAATATCTAGTATATGTATGAGTCAAGCAGAAAAGGTCAGATAATGTGATGTTAGGAAAATGAACCCTTAGATATGTATTTAAATGTTTTTTTTTCTTTCATGCATTTGTTTCTAATGCATTTATAAGATTATTTCTTTGTTGCTTTGTATGTCTCTCCCCCACAGTATAACCCCTGCTTTCACTATATTCGATGTCAGTATAACTTGTGGAGGAGATGGGGAAAAACAAGTCGTTTAAGGATACAGGTGGACCTGTTGCAACAATAAGAAGTACAATTTGTCATGTCGAAAACGAGCTTTACAACGTTGGTTGGGGGGGGAGGGAGGATTGGGAGGGGGGAGGCTGGGAAGGGATGTGAAGGGTAAACAAAGGAGGAGGCTGCAATGCTTGAAAAGAAATGTACGCATTATCCTGCCCATGTAATTGTAACCCCTCTGTACAGTATATTCACAAATAAAATAAAATGAAAAAAAACAAGAGCAACAAAGAAAAAAAAAGGAAATGAATAATACTATAGTATCTTGGAGAAATCTCTGAAGACAACTCAATCACTGAGAGCATGTGACCAAAGCAATAACCAATACCAGGAAAATTTGAACAGTTGCTTCTTTCCAGTGGGAATTCAAATATAACTGAGATTATAAGTAGTCATGTTCTTATTGAATCTGGCCTTTTTTCACATGATAATCCAAAGCACATATGTAATCTACAATCCATAATTACCAATGTGTTATAAAACCTCCATAGGCCTAATAAAATGCACCATAGCTATATTTTAAAGTCACATAAAACATAAATTGAAAGGAAAGAAAGGGAAGGTATTAAGTAGACAATCGGCTTTGCAGAGGAATCTTAATTGGGTTGAAATCATTTAAACTGGAGAAGAATGGACTGCAAGAGTCTATAACGTATAATTATGAGGAGAATGACACCTTGTGCTACATATGCCAAAGGAAACTTTTTTTAATGTACTGAATTGGGCAATTACTTTCGCATCCTAACCGTAACCCCGGCAGCCGGCTGAAAGGGTTCTTATACAGGTGGGCTTGACTTAGGAACCCCCCTCCTAGAAATTACTTTATTCAGCATATCATGGGATTCTCTGGCTGTTCCTGAAGATAGGATGTGCCATGTAGTTGAGGGCAATAGATTATGGAAATGTATGGACAACGGAAGCCAAATCAGCTCTTTGGCTGCATGGACACTGGGAAAATTAGATCAACTAAAAAGAACTACAGAAAGCAGAATTCAGCTTGTAAGACTTGCACAAAAGACCCAGTCATGACAGAGACTCAGATCTGCAGAATTATGGGATTATACATGTGTCTATTGTAAAGGTATCATCCTGTATCTTTATTTCAGCATTTTGTTATTTTCCTTCCCCTCCCCAAATTAAAAAAAATGTATATACAAGACGCAGGACACTGGAATCAAATACAGCGACAACAGGGGGTTATACAGTGAGGGAAGAACATACCAGGAAACAAAAAAAAATCACATAGTACATTGTAAGTACATTAAAAGGAACAACAAGAAATATAAAATATCTTGTGTCCCTATCTTGGGGTTCATTTTGCTTAGCATCAGGTTATATGACCTCTTATGCTTGTCCTAGACATATACAGGTTACTGCAAATAAGGGAAATCATGGGAGCGGACCTATGTTTCTTTGAGTCTGGCTTACTTCACTTAATATAATTTTTCCATTTCCTAACAAATGGGGAGGTGTCATTCTTTCTGATGGAAGCATAGAATTCCATTCTCTCTCTCTCTTTCTCCCTCTGTATAGATAGATAGATATAGATAGATAGATATAGATATCCAAACAAACAACAAACCTTCAAAGTAACAGCTGCCTGATTAATAAGTGTGCTAAAGACTTAAAGAAAGATTTCTCTGAAGAGGAAATAAGAATGACCAATAGACACATGAAGAAATGCTCAACTTCACTGGCATTAAAAGAAATGCAAATCAAGACAGCATTGAGATTCCACTTCACCCCAGTTAGAACGGCTATAATCAAGAAATCTAATAACAGATACTAGAGGGGATGTGTCCAGAAGGGAGCCCCACTCCATTGTTGGTAGGAGTGTAAACTTGTTCAACCACTTTGGAAAGACTCCACATAAAGCTCCCCTATGACCCAGCAATCCCACTTTTGGGTATTTACCCATTTATCACAAACAAGGCCATAGGAAAGCTACCAGTACATGTGTCTATTTTAAGCACGAAGTTTTCTTCATTCCATGGTAATTTGTTGAGTAATGTGTGTGCTTAGACAAGACCTAGAAATCTAAAAGTGTTTTTCCACTGACCTTTGACTTACTTATTAATAACACACACACACACACACACACACACACACACACAAGTAAGATATAAATTAAACAGGAAAAGGGATTCTATTGACACTAAAATGTCAGCTCTCAATTTTTCTTGCCATTACTCTCCTGAAGATAAATTGTTCAGACAAATAAAAAGAGTTGTTTAGGCTTGGGAATAAAAAGAATATATGTTCTAATATTAAAAATTATTTTTGAAAACTTTAATAAAATACTATCCATAAATTTGTCTTGGAATCTCTCATACTATATGTGTAGAAATTGGGAGAAAGGATGTTCCTGCCTATTTCATTCTACCATTGTTTCATGTAGCTCCCAGAATTCCGATAGGCCTGATTCCTTCTGGATATAAACACTGATTCTAAAGTTAATCATTTTCAAAGATTCAAATTCTATTAGCTTTGTCTTAGCTACTAAATGGTTGTTGGCTGAGAAGAGAAAGAAGAATATATCCAATATTGGCTTATACCATCCATGCAGTATTTTTTTTCTTCCCATAGCCTACTGACCAACCATGCCAATGATTTCATCTCTGTTCTGCTCAGCAAAACATAGCTAAATGCTAAGATTATTTGCTTTACTCTTTTAAGTATACCCTAAAACATATCCAAATATAAATAGATAATGTAAGATTAAAATTGTTGTACCACATGATACATGTAGCAGATTTAGCCAAGCACTGGTGGCTGATGCCTGTGTTCCTAGCTATTCTGGAGGCTGAGATATAGAGGATAGTAGTTCAAGGCCAGCCCAAGCTAGCCTCAAAAAATAACTAGCAAAAAAGCATAGCTGAAAGCATAGCTCAACTAGTAGAGAACCACCAAGCAAGAATGGACTACCTTTACATTACTTTTCCAAGTGTAATTTTTTCACCTTCTCAGATTCTCCCTAAACCAACTTTTCTTTTTCTTTTTCAAATCCTACTCATAAGGATCATAGTGACAGATAACTTGCAATCTTAAGAACTCTGCTGACCCAGTTGATCCTAATTAATTTCCACAGGGCAAATTAATTACCATGTCAGCAAATATTTAGCTGTAGCTGTTTTAGTTAGGATTTCTTATATAACTGTTTGATCTGGATATGATAACTGGAAGTTAATTCTGCAACTCTTGAGCAATGGATTTTCACACTATTGACTGTACTCTGTAAAGCAGGGAAGGAAAGAAAGATTCCTGATTACACTGTATGAGACGATCATTGGAAACCACTGAACGGTCCATAGAGTCCATTAGCCTTCCCAGAGTGAAAGCCATGAAAGCAAAGCCTGTCAGATTTGCTCAATCCAAGAAGTAGAAGCAAATCTCATAGCTGCTGAATTTCAAAATATCAGTTTCCACATAAAGAATCTTGATGAGCAAAAAGTCCTGCATGTATCTACTATACTATATCCTATAATATAAAATGAGAGTTTTCCTGATGCAGAATGGTAGCAATCTTGCTACGGTTTTGCCAGAAATTTTCTCCACTCTGTTATAAATGATTTCTGCATTATATCAGTTCTCTGACTGAGTGGTGTGAATGTCAAGTACTTGAAAGGAAAAAGAAGTACATTTATGAATTATTAGCACACAAGGAAAACAGACCGGTATGGCAAAAATATTAAAGCATAAATCCATCTTACAAAAGCCAAACCGGACCTTCTGAGCAGAAATTGAAATATCTGATTGCATATTCACACATGCAATCAGCCAGCCAAAGAAAGAAAGCAGAAAAAAATGGCATTCACTAATGTCCAACAGCATTCTGTTGGTTTCCAAGGCTATGTTCCCATGCCTTCAGTCAAGTTAATCAACTGCCAGTTCTGTACACATCACGTCTTCCCTGTTAGTATTTTAGTCAAAAACACACCTGCTTAAATTCATTATACTTATGACTAACCTGCCTGCACAATACAGCTAAATGTGATGAATGCAACCCAACATGGAAACTTCCCAATAAGTCCTCTAAATGCACCCAGAAGCATTTTGATGTAAAAATGACCGAAAAATGTAATGGGAAAAAAAAGCCCTCACAAAGCCATAGCCAGATGGTGTTCTTTATTGGGGACCAGCTTCTCTGTCTGCGCTGTTGAAAATGTCACAATGTATTGCTGCTCAATTCTAGAGTTAGATCCTAAATTTGAGAAGTGCCCTTCCCTCGTGTGTGCTGTGGCCTCCTTCAATTTGCTCTTGTAATTTACCATTTGGAAAATCTTGTCCATTTTCATTTGTTTATCAAAATGCATCTTTCGGCAAAAAAAGTGGAAACTATGGAAAACATAAAAGTACACATTAAAGTAAAATATCATTGAGAAGGCTACTGTTTTGCTTTTACTTTTTGTGTTATATGCTTAAATATGTGTATTCTGGTGGTAAAAATTAAGGCCAATTTTATAAAATACTTAATAAATACCTACCCACCATCTGCTAGTATGATCAAGTATTTAATGATGTAATTAATGCCAGTAAGTAACTATATTGTCTGGATAGTAGATGCCTTGTATTTTTATTAAATATAAATTCACAATGCTGAAAACAAATGAATAAATATGTGTACTAAAGGGTTTAAAAATAATTAAGCTATATATATATATATATATATATGAATATTCTTTTTCTTTCTAATAGTGGGGCTTAAACTCTGGCTGGGTTTTATTTTCCATTCATAATTGATGACCTATCATTTGAGCCATACTTCCATTTCTGGCTTTTGTCTCTTAGATTTGTCTGCCTTGACTAGTTTCGACCCACCATTCTCAGATCTCAGCCTCCTGAGTAGTTAGGATTATAGGCATAAACTACCGGCACCTGGCTTATTTTTAAATATTCTTTTAAATTAAAAGATGCACTATGATCATTTCTCATATAAAGCTATATGTATGTGTTCAAATTAATGCTTTTAAATAGCTGAGTATTATTGCACCTTAAGATGGCTTCATAAAGTATGTAAGTACGGTGGGACACATGTGGGAATTTATACAGCCTCCAACCTACTTTCTACTTCTGTGAGTTCAATTATTGTGGATTCCACATGTCAGTAAGACCATGGAATGTATGTCTTTCTTTATTTGCCTCATTTCTATTAGCATAAGGTTCTAGAACTTCATCACACAGGTTCTAGAATTTCACCCAACTTGTCATAGGTGACAAAACTTCCTTCTTAGGGTTGAATGATTTTTGCATCATACCTACATACCTCATTTTCTTTATCCATTTTGTCTGTGTATTAACACCCAGGTAGACTCCGTATCTTGGCTGTTGTGAATCTTGCTGTGAATCCTGGCATCTGACTTACTTATTTCAAATATTCTGGGTAAGAAACACAGAAGATTTTTTTTAAAGAAATATGTTTGAGAAACATTCATACTTCATTTCATAATGACTACAATAAATTATATTCCTCAAAACACTATACAAGAAATTCTTTTTTTCTGCATGCTATTAGTAAGACTTGATATTTTTGTGTTTGTCATAATAACTCTTAAAAGGCATAAAGTTATATCTTGTGATTTTAATTTTCACTTCCATAATGATTACAAGTAGTGTTATTTTCAAGGACTGCAATCCATGTGTACATTTGTATTTGAGATATGTCTATTCAGGTTTCTTTTATTTTTCTTGATTAGATTATTGATTTCTTTCTACAGCGTTGATTGACTGATATTATTTTTCCAATAACAACTTGTGAACTCAGGATCTCACTTTCCCTCTGCTTGCTTGCTTTGCAGTCACCCTACCACTTGAGACATACCTCCAGCCTAGACTTTTGCTGGTTGTTTTTAGAGATGGAGTTTCTCATTTTTCTGCCCAGACTGGCTTCAAAACTTAATTAACTTTATCTAAGTTAACAGATCTCAACATCCTGAGTAGTTATGATTAGGGGTGTGAGCCACTGCTTAGCCTGCAAAATTTTTTCAGTCCTTTACATATTTCAGATATAAATTCTTTATCAGGTATAAGAAATATATTTCTCCCAACTCGCTAATGGTCTCTCCACTTGGTTCATTCTTCATAGTCTCCTCCCCTCTCCTCTTTGTTCCTCTCCTCTCTTTCTTTTTTATTCTTGTTACTTTTACTAGGGCTTTGAACTGAATTCAGAGCTTAGAGCTCTCTTGACTTTATTTCAGTCTATCTCTTGAATCACACCTTCAGTTCTAACATCCAATATTGATGAAATCCATTTGTCTGTGTTTTATTTGTTGCCAGAGGTTTACAGGTGATATAATTGTACTAATTCCTTTTTCTTAAGTTTCTGAGAAATTTTGTGTTGAATTGTTAGTATTTCCTTAAAGATTCCTCAAACGTCAACAGCAAAGATGTCATTCGTTTATAGACTTTCTGATACTGATTCCCTCTCCTCAATCACTGGTCTATACAGAATTTTTAAAATTTCTTCATGATTCCCTCTCCTCAATCATTATTCATCTACACAAAACTTTTTAAAAATTCACCATTCAGATTTGACAGGTTTTAGATGTTTAGAAATACAGCCATTTCTTCTAGGTTATTTAATTTTGGACAAACAATTGGTCATAATTGTTTTCTATTATCATTTGTGTTTCTCTGGTGTCAATCATAACATCCGCTTTTTCCCAAAGGTTGACTTCAAACTGCAATCTTCCCTATCTCTGTCTTTCAAGTAGCTAGGATTACAGTTTTTGAGCTTCCATGACTCGCTTTCTTTGGTGCTAAAAACAGATCATTCCATTCTCTTGGTATTACTCTCAGAAGAACTCTATTAATCTATATCTGACAGTGGTGTTTTTCATCTCTTCTTGGCCTCAGAATTTTTATTTAAATATTTCTGTTTTTTTAATTTTGGTGTTTATTGACATATGTCTTAGGAAACTCCTATTCAGGTTAAATTTGGTAGTAAAAAATTATTAAATGTTGTTTGCATGTTTGCTTCTTTTATTTTTTTTCATCCACTGTTTCTTTAAATGCGATCTCTGTCCTTTTATCATTTCTTTATATATATATATACATTTTTTTTTGGGGGGGCGGGATCTGGTCGGGCCTGAACTCTGGGCCTGGGCGCTGTCCCTCAGCTCTTCAGCTCAAGGCTAGCACTCTACCACTTGAGCCACAGCGCCACCTCCGGCTTTTTTCTTTTTGCTTATGTGGTGCTGAGGAATTGAACCCAGGGCCTCAGGCATGCAAGGCAAGCACTCTACCACTGAGCCATCTTCCCAGCCCCTATATTTTTATTACACAAATAAATTCATCTCATGATATCCCATAAATTCTGTATGTTTTCTTTATTTTTCTCCTTTTGTCTTTTACTTCTTTACCTGGGTAATTGCAAATGTGTTGTCTCTGAGTTTATAGATTCCCTTCCTTGAACTGACAAGGCTGGTAGCGAAAGGTTATCATCACATTTTCACAACAAATTTTCTTTCTTAGAACAATTATTTAATCTTATTACAAAATTGTAACAGCATACTGACCAGTGGATAATTTCGCTGGTAGGTTCCTTAAGAATCTAGTCATCTGTTATAACATATTGTGACATTTTCTGTGTTCAGTTATCTTCATAGACAGAAGCTGCTTAGTTGCCTTAATAGTATATAAGACAATGTGTCTGTAAATATTAATAATAAAAAATCTTAAGGACAAAAGTAACTTGGAAAAAAGTTAAAACAGTTGTATAAAGTTAAATGATAAAATTATAAAAATCTGATTATTGAGTAGCTCCATAATGTAACTACAGTAGTTCCAAATTATATGATTTTGCCTATTAAAATGACACAAAATTAGAAGAGTTCTAGCCACATAAGAAAAAAAAATAAGAAGTGGAGTTGTGGCTCAAAGTGATAGAGCACTAATCTTGAGTGAAAGAGCTCAAGACTGCCCAAGTCCTGAATTCAAGCCACCCAGCTGACTAAGTAAGTAAACAAAAAAACAAATCAATCAATGAAAACCCACACATGCTGTTGCTTCTCATTATTGGCTATTCAAGAAATGGTAAGGAGTAATAAAATATAAATTATTCTTTACAAACAAATAATTATAAAAGTGAACATGAATTGATTCTTTCTTTAGATTCTTTATTCTAAACATTCATGATGAATAGAAACACTTAAAAAAGACTTTAAACTGAGCTGGGAAGGTGGCTCAGTGGTAGAGTGCTTGCCTTGCATGCATGAGGCTGGGTTGGATTCCTCAGTACCACATAAGCAGAAAAAGCCAGAACTGGTGTTATGCTTGAATGGTAGAGCACTAGCCTTGAGCTAAAGAGCTGAGAGACAATGCCCAGAGTTGAGGCCTATGACAGACAGAAAAAAAAAAGAATAGAGAACATGGCTCCCAAGTCAATTTTGAGGTTCTTTTAGACAACTATGTAAAGATTTTTATCATCAGCAATTTAGCCTTAGTGATGAAATTTTAGATTATTGAAAATGAATGGAAAAATGGTGATAGAAACACAAATAGAATATTACTCAACTATAAAAAATAAAGTTCAATTATCTGTGTCAATATCGATAGAACTAGAGGCCACTAAGGAAAAAAACCAGCAACAGGAAGGTAAATACCAAACATTCTCATTCATATGTGTACACTAAAATAAGCTGATCTCTGATAATTAGAGAGCATTGTGGGTTTACAAAAGTTTGACAAGTTAAAAGGGGACAAAAACATTTAGTTAATGGAAGTAAGATACATAATTAGAGAAGCAACTTAGTTCTGATGCTCCATATTAGTGTGACAACAGTTAACAATAACATACTATATATTTCAAAAGAGCTAAAACATAGATTTGGAATATTTCCAATACAAACAAACTATATGTTTCAGATGATGTATATTTATTACTTTGATTTATCATTAAACATTGTTTATGACATTAAAATATCACATTGCACCTTATAAATATGTATGATTATAATGGGGCAAAAATTTAGAAAAGAAATTAAAAAAAAGGTCTCTTATTACTTGTTATGGGTACAATTTTTGGCACGCCTTTAAATTTTTCATTTAAAACAAGAACCGCAGTGGTTCTAACATACTTCCAAACCTGGAAAAAAATATAAACAATCTCTTTGCCTTTTAGGAAGTAATTTTCTGAAACTTACTTAAAAAGGATAAAAAAGGCCAGGCACTGAAGGCTTACACCTGTAATTCTAGCTATTCAGGAGGCTGAGATCTGAGGATCGCAGTTCAAACCTAGCCTGGGCAAGAAAGTCCATGAAACTCTTATCTTCAACCAACCACTCAAAACTTGGAAATGGAACGGTGGTTCAAAGTGTCAGAGTGCTAGCTCTGAGCAAAAAGAGCTCAGATACAGCGCCCAGGCCCCCAGTTTAAGCCTCTCCACTGCCAAACACAGACACACACATACACACACACACACACACACACACACACACACAGACACAGACACACACATACACACACACACACACACACACACACACACACAGAATAAAAAGAGGTTAGGCTATATGGACTATATGATACATTAAAGTTTGAGATCTCAGAGTCACTTATCACTCAAGTACACAAAACAGGTTCAAGAGACAACCACAATACCCAACTCTTACTAAATGCTTGGCATAGAAGAGTTACCTTTTTTCATACACAAATTGCTCTAGGAGGAAAGTCAGAGAGTGTAGTATAAAAAGTACCATATTTTAAAAGATAATCTTTACCAAAGAAGTTAGCATAAGAAACAATATATTAAAAATCTGCTTAAGGCTTACAAGAAATATCAGAATTAAAGGTATTTTTGAGCAAATATTAAAATATCATAATAAGAAGTTGCTCAAAAGAAAGGTAATTTAACTAAGATGAAAGCTGGAATAAAAGAGTAAGTTAAGAAAATGAATTTTTAGATCACAAAAATTCAAGAGGTTAATTAAAACCCACTGTAAAAAAATGAAAAGATCAGAAATGACCCAGAAATTCACTTTGTAATATGCAGTACATTGATCAACTTTAAAAGTTCTTCTATAATTCAGAAGAAGATAAAATAAAAGAACAAAGATATGGGAAAAATAAGAATATGTACTAGATATGGAGGAAAAAAGGAACTCTTCTTTTCAAGCAAATTCTAGCTGAAAACAATCCCAATAATGAATAATGTTTATTTTGCTTTAAGAAAAAAATCATTGAGTTCATGAGCATGTAGTTCAAATTAAGATGTACAAAATAAATGAAAAATGAATGAAAATGAAACAAATATATGAGTAAAATATGAAGAAAATGTGCATGCAGCTATTTAATTACATGAAATGAAATAGCTGACTTATTTGCAAATATGTAAGAGTAACTTACAGTAAACTAATCCTTATGAGATGAAAAGATGTAAATAAAGAAAAGGATATATTTCTAAAGTGAAATATGTAAACACTACTTTTCCCCTCAGTTAATCCACATTCCTCTAATTTAGATTTATCATGGATTTAATGAAATTATAAATAAGATCTCAAAGGAAATAATCTGAAATTAATAAGTGATTCAAAATTCCATAAGAAACAAAGAGCATTGTTATTCTGAGGGAAATAATGACACCCTTACCAAATAGTATACTTTTTGAAATTGCAATGGTATTTTGTGATGTAATAAAAACTCAATTCAGCAATAAAATCAAAGATAATGGGGCACTCATGTAACAGTATGTGCTTGAGTACAATAGATGATTTATAAAGAAATTACAAACTTATATGAAGTAATACATTGTTAGTTATTACATAGAAAATTAAGCAAATATGTTGAGTTGAATTGCTCTTTAAAAGATATACTCAAATCGATTGAGTAAGGAGTACCAAAAAAAAACACTAAATAAAAATCAAGTAACTAAATTCAAAACTAAATTTGAAACAGAGAAAAAAAAGAAAACAAAGAAAATGTAAACAAGTATCATAAAACCATAAAATCAAGGGAAATACTTGTTAAAAATAAAGCCATAACTATGCAAAGAATATCAGCACCGTAATAATGAATTTTTTAAAGCAAACCTAATGAGTGTTGTTCCCAATTGAAATAATGCAATCTCTTTAGAAAGAACCAGAAAAGAAAGAGGCTTTGGATCCCAGGGACAAAGGCCTTCATACTACATATTCCAGGAAGACCCAGTCCTATGTGCATTTCTCATACCTCAGTTTAGGATTCCTAAACCCTAAAGTCATTAGCCATAGTTCTGGCAGTAATAAAATAAATGAACCAAGCCACTTGATGAGTAAGCATGTTTCAAAATAGGAACAACTAAAGATTTTTTATTAATTAAATTTATAATTAAAGAAGAGTTAAAAATAAGTATTTAGATGTTATGGTTTTTTGTACTATATTACTTTTCCTGTACAAGGTTATCTCCATCTTGTCCTTTAACGCAAAATATCAGTTTTGAGTTTTAGGTTTTGGATGACAAATATCTGATAGAGAACTGGTATATATATATATAAATATATATATATGTAAATAATACATATATATATATATATATGTTTACCTCAGAGTAGTATTTCATGTCATTCATCATCAAACCATGTATAAAAGCTGTGCAATATCTTACAATAATAATATCGGAAGCATATGTGTAATTTTGATGCTCTGATATTGTCATTTGTTTTACATTACCATATTGCTCTGCAATTCAGTCATCTTTATTTCTAAATTGTTATTGAAACTAATAGTTTTTACATAGAAAATCAGACTCAACAATGATATTTCTATTTCATAACAGCTTAAATCAGAGATATGTTTTTTAAAATTCAATATTCACAGTCTTACCTTAGAAAAGAATTCAGGAGCTCATATTCATTCGAGAGAATAAATGTCATAATGAGAAGTGATTTAAATGAGTTTCTCATAGACATACATTTGCTGGAGACAAGCAGATCAATTTATATCCTTACCTAAGTATAGAAACACACACTAATAGAGGAATCTTGTTTGGAAGAATATTTCAACTATGTGGAATAATGTCAACCGAAAAGGTCAGCCACATAATTCAACATTTGCTCATGAACTGAGTTGGCTTCACATTTATGAACCTGTATTTAGATTTATTTCAATAAAGTTTTATTTATTTACCTCCATAGCCTTGCCCAAACTAAATAATTTCTATACTAACATACTATGCATTTAGTCAATTAAACACAACATGGGATCTGATTAAGATTTCATATCCAAATAAGTACTCCTTTAACTCAACTGATTTAGTCATCTTTCCATTAAATACTAAGAAACTGTAGACTATTGCTAAATTCTAGGGATGAGAACAAACAAAGGAAAAATAAGATACAAAAGCAATATGTCCTCTCCTCATGGAGAAGTTTGCTTTCTAAGCAGCTATGTGAGTGTGAGTGTGTTAAAAATGAGGGGGGAGCCAGAAATAAAATACACAGACAGGAAAGGAGAATGTATGACTATGGAGAAAAAAATAAAGCAGAAGCATGCTATCTGGTGAGTTTTAGCAGGTGCAGAGGAAATTAGGTCCTATGGTAAATACGCCGTCCGGAGCAGACAAAAGAGGGAAAGATTGTGTGAAATACCAAACATTGGTAATGAAGCAGCTCTGAAGTTATGTATGGAGAATGTGGTAGAGGAATAGCAGGTAAGAAAAGCACCGGGTCAAAGGTACACCTGACCCCTAATACCGTGACTGAAGCAGACAAAGTAAAGAGAAGAGCATTAGAAGACTAGAGCGAAGTCCTCAGTGTTTGGAGAAGAACGTGATCTGTGAAGGTGCAAGCCGCAGGAAGGTCTTACCTTTACCTAGAAATGGAAAGATGTGTAATGTATTTAGAACATTCTAAACGTATCGTGTTCTGTTCTTTCGTTCAAAAATCTTTCTAGATAATAACAGAATATAATGATGTACATTTGATGGAAAACGTTAGGTTTATTTAAATTCAGGTTTGTTTAAAAAAACTAACAGTGATAATTACCAATTCTACATACGTAATAATTTTTTAATGTACCTGACGCTTTTCTTAACACTGAAAAAAGCTCAGTGACTTTATATTTTTCATGGGTAGTGATTTCGTATATTATCTAGTAACAACACATTGTTTACTGGGGTTATGGGTGCAACAAATATATGTAAGATACATGCAAAGTATTTGTAAAATTAGTAAATGCTTGTAATGTGTGCTGAAAGGAAGGGGTGTGTAGAAACGTGTCATAGAGTGTTCACAGTCCATACATTTATATGGGAGAAACGATCTAAATGCTACTCTAGATTTTCTTCCTGAATCTGTCAAATAAAAATGCCTCTCCTTTATTAGATAGCTTTATTCCTTCTCTTTGTTATCTACTTCATTCTTCCGTAGAAAAAGGAAGTGGTTCATCTGATTTGATCCATGGGTTTTAGAAGGGGGGTCTTCCTGTGTCTTTTCATGCCTGCGTGCTATCATGTCTTTCATGAGACCCACAACTTCTGTTCATGCTATGACTCATAGTATAATTCATGCATAAAATTAAATAGTAAGACTTTTCATTCTGGCCAGTAATCCAGATAAGTCTATAATCAGAGTTCTCATCAATAAGCCTGCTAATTTAAATATCTTCAAATTCATGAGTTGTTTCATGATGCATTCTAAACCCAAAGAGAGATAGGAGAGTGTCTAATTATTTTTATCTACACATGTTGATAATATTAAGAGTATATATTAATTGAATTTCTAAATAAAAACGTGTAACTCTGAGCAGTTTCAGTGTGAGATTATAGATGATCTTATTTTGTAATTATGTGATTTGTAATTTTGTGATTATGATTCTTTGTAATTGTTCTGTATCTACTTTTAATTAGTATGCATTATGTATATCAATTTCAAAACAAATATTTTTAAAATAGGAAAGTGTATTAAATTGCTAACTACGTTTTCTGACTTTAAAACAAATGTGAAAGTCAGAAAATAAATATACATTCATTCTTTTAAATTTTCATGTAGTTTTAAATCGGCTAAATGACAAAGTTATCAGAATTAAAATTCTACAATGAATTTATTACCAGAATCCATGCAAGGTACAAAGAGGTACTGGAGAAACAGATCATGTGTATTCTTGCCTTTGATGGGCTTAGCCAAAATATGTAAGAGAAGCAGAGATTTATTTAGAAAAGCCAAGACACATGTCAGAGAGAATACGGACATCTCAAGAGAAAAAGAAAGCAGCAAAAGACATTCTTATCAGGGAAATTTATATTAAGATAAATAAGGAAGATACTTTCTTCATGTAAGTGTTTTCTTACATGAATCCCATGTTATATTAACCATACAGGGTTAGAGTAAGGAAGGGGTTGCTTTTAGTTACAGTTCAGTGAAGCTAAAAAGAACAGAATAATGCTGGGTGCTCACATGATATATTATTATTCACAACAGGAGAAAAACAAAATGAAAGGAAGTAAATATGTTTTGTTCTTAAGATTAAGCATTAGCTATTGTTTTATTTATAATAGTAAACGAGGCCCACATATCTCTTCCTTGCAGGAATTCCTTGTCACCTTTCTTTAACCATACACAAAATTGGAGAGATGTAAGATATGATCAAGTTTATCATCTATGAAAATTTATTGAAGTGAATAAGAAGGAATCCCCTAAGACTTCACAAACTATTCTTCAGAGTTGGCTACATATCAAGAAATTACGCAGGTCCATAGTCTCTTTTTCTGTCAGGATAGCTAGGATTGTTCACATGGGCAAAGTAGATGTCCAAGAGACAAACAAGAAATGTACACATTCTCTCGAGTATATCCATGGAGCACAGGAGAGAACAGGACTTAGCAAGAAATCTATTCAATAGTATGTAGCAGTCTAACAACCAAATGTAGAAAACTCTGGCAAATTCTTGAGCAAATGGAAGAAATCACAAAACCCTGAAAGAGTGTGTGGCAATTCTAGTGATTCATTGTGCTCAGGTATGGTTAACTCATCCATGTTGCTGTGAGAGACATTTCAAACTGAATAGAAGTTGGTTTACTCCCAATTGTATGTGATGCAATAGCTGCAAATACAGGCTAAATTTTCCACAGGAAATGTTATCAGAAGCCTTTGTTAACATGATGCACATCTTTTGTTATAGAGGGAAAGACAGTAGTTTATTCTGAGCTAGATATGAGTGAGCATGGTCAGGAAAAACAGCTTCAAGTTGCATAAGTGACAAGTTCCTCTGGAAAAGATGACAAGAACCTGTTTTTAAGTTATAGCAAAAGTAAGCCATAAATTAATACATTTACTACATGCATTGGTGACATTGGCTACAGCAGAGTAGAGATATTTCTTCTGTAGGTTTGAAATATTATCACACTGGTGGTTTTGTAACTGCTGAAAGCTAGTAGTCTACTAAACTGAACAATGGCTTCTTAATGTTTTACCTAATGGTTATGAAGGTCTGATCAGATATGTAGCTAGTCAATGGCTGGTAGTAAATGGCCATTGAGGGTAAAAGAGAGCCTGAGATAGTTTTGGCTTTCTGTTGGCACCACATCCTCTCTGCACAATCACGAACTTCTAGTTCATTACTCCTGAGAGTCTTCAGTGACACACATGGCTTCTTTAGTGACAAATTTACCTCTGACATTCCTCAGTGCTACCAATAATAAAACTGCAAAGGCTCAGCTCATGAGAACAGACTACAAATGTTTTAAGTTGAGAAGTCTACTAGAGCTAAATATAAAAATATCCAATTTAAGTCATCATGAGATCCTAACTTTTAGTGAAGGTGAGAATCACCCACTCCAATATGCAGGGCAATGGTGGCTGGGGAGGTAAGAGGCTAGTCTAGAAATTAACACTGAAAAGTAGCTACTCAAACCCTGCTTCATGCCCTGGAAGTCATAGTAGAGAACATTGGTCCTAGACATTGTTCTCTTTAATTTTCTCTGAAGATTAGTGAAATGCAATGCTTTAGTTAGGAACAGTTGATAATAACTGTTACAAACACTATAGCTACTGAGATTTCACTCCCATTTGCTCATCATGTTTTTAAAAAGTATTTTTTAAGTTATAAATTATTGGCAACAAAAGACTTCCACTTGGAAGGAGAACAGAAGAAAGAATTACACAAATAACCTTTTAACTGTATGAATTTTTTGTCTGTTTTTGTAAAATTATCTGCAACAATTATTGAGAGTGTGAGTTAGCCTGGTGCTATTCCAGGGGCGCCCCCTCCTGGTAGTCTATGTAAATAATATACCCCTTTTGCCCCATGGTCTGTCATCTGGAAACTTGGAAAATGGTCTCAGTCCTGAAGATACTACTGGTGTATACAATAGTCTTATTCAATTATTCAATGTATTTTTAAAATCTTTCACAATGTCAAAAATTAGTCGTTCCTAAAGTGCAGATCTTAAGAGCACTCACCATATACACACAAAGGGAAACAATGTGAAGTAATAAATAAGCTAATTAGCATGATTATGGTAATCATTTCACAATGTACATATATATGACACAAGCCATTACAGTGCATACCTTAAATATATATAATTTTTATTTGTCAATCATATTTCGACAAAGCTGGAAAATTAGTAGTTATTCAAACCTCAAATTTATTGGCAGAACTATATGAAACTGCCAACAACTGATTGTTTTCAACATATAACAACAGCAATTTCACATGATTTGATTCAGTATCTGATGAGAGAAAATTTATCTTAGCCAGTTAAGTTTTGTGAAAGTTCCTGTAGTTAATATTTTCCTCTGAGGAGTGAAACAAAACTAAAAGAGTTTATTCTAGGATCATTTCTAGTTAGGCATGGTGGCTCATACCTGTAATGCCAGATGCTTAGAAAGCAGAGATTAGATCATTGTTCAAGTCAGGGGAAAAAGTTAGCAAGATCTAATATCAAATAACAAGACGGGCATGATGGTGCACACCATATTCCAGATGTGTGTGAGGCTTAGGTCTTCTTACTTTGCAAAGAAAATATAAATCAAGACTCTATTGAAAGAATGCAGAAGATTCTGAGAGCCCTTTGGAAATCCCATCTTTGAAACATATTCACATTTTAGCTGGGTGTCAGTGCATGTGCCCACAATCCTAGCGATTCAGGAAGCTGAGATCCAGCAGGATGTGGCAAAAAGCCCTTTGGGCAGAGCAATGTTTGAGACTCTATCTCCAAAATGACAAGTAAAAGCAGGACTAGAGGTATGGCTCAAGCCCAGCATAAAGGACAAGCAAGCAAGCTAAGCAAGCTGATGGCCCTGGATTCACACTCTAATGTCACTAAAAAGAAAAGAGAAGTAAAAGAAAGCATGTTTTAAAATATTACATCGTATCCCATAAATATGTACAATTATCACAAGGGAAATGTTAGCCACTTTGATTTGTTCATAGCTCACCATATACCTGCACTGGTTTTCCATTCTATAGATCATGAATTTGTGCATTTCATTTGAAGAACAGTGTCTACCTACACAGTGTCCTCTCTCCTTTAGATTTCACTTTCTGAAGCACATGACCACTAACTCCAAAACAAAGACGGTGGACCTGTGGTCACCCAGTAGGAAAGGCCACAGAGCAAGGTGGTTGGGGCCTCCTGGTTAAGTATCACAGGACACTGTGCCTGCTGCTCCCAAGAGCATCCCATATGCAGTGATTTGCCATGTTAGTCATACCCAGAGTCACGTGGATTTCAAGTGCTTGTCTGTTAAACATACCTAGCTTAGGGAATCATTTGGTATCATCAAGCTTTTTGAGTTCATGAGCATATTTTCCAAAAATCTCTTCAGAGATTAACTTTTCCCCCCCACGATTTCCAACCAGCCAGCCACCAGGTACACACTTCAGTCTTCCCTGGGCAGCACACAGCCATGCCTCATTCATTTCTCCTTTTTTTAGTATGAAGAGGCCTGACAATTGAAAGGTATCAAATAGACACATGCTCCCTGAACTAGCACTGCATGAACTAACAAATGAATGCATGATAGAAACTCAGAGGAAACATCGATTTCTTGATTCTCATTTGTCATTGTTCTAGAAACTCTCAATATGCCCTGATTTCCTCAAACCTTCTCTTGAGTCTCTATAGAGACCAGCAAGAAGAGAATAAAAAAAAAACAGCTATAACAAAATGTAGACTTCCTTCCCAAACAGGGTGCAATACTGAAACTGATAAAATGCTGATGGATGAAAGAAAGAAATGTTCAAAGACATTGGGGATCCATTGAGAAGGGAAATTCCTACTGTGTTGACTTACTTTAGTAAACCTCTCCAGTAGCTGCTGGATTCTGTCCATTTATCTAGTCCACTGCAACCTCCCTTCACTTGGACTTTGTAAAGAAAAAAAAAACATTTCTTTTTTAAAAAAATATATTTTTATTGTAAAGATTCTGTACAGAGGGGTTACAGTTACATGAGCAAGGTAATGAGTCCATTTCCTATGGAGCATTGTTACCCCCCTCTTTTATATTTCCCCACTACCCCTTTCTGCCCCACATCCCCAATTCCTCCCTCTCCTCTGCCACCCCCCCACACAAAGTTGTAAAGTTTGTTTACAACAAGCTGTCTTTTACCTCTCATTGTTACAATGGGTCATCCTGTATCCTTATTGCAGCATTTTGTTAGTCCCTTCCCCTCCCCAAATTAGAAAAATGTATATACAAGATGCAGGGAACCAGAATGAAATACAGTGACAAGAGGGGTTGTACCATGGGGGAAGATCATACAACGAAACAAAAAAAATCACATAGTACATTATAAGTACATTAAGAAGCAACAAAGACAAAACCTCTTGTACCCCTATCTTGGGGTTCATTTCGCTTAACATCAGGTTATATGGTCATATGCACATAGCTTTTGACCTCTTCTGCTTGTCCTAGACATATACTAGTTATAGCAGATGAGGGAAACCATGGGACCTATGTTTCTTTGAGTCTGGCTTACTTCATTTAATATAATGTTTTCCAAGTCTTTCCATTTCCTAAGAAATAGAGTGGTGTCATTCTTTCCAATGGAAGCATAGAATTCCATTGTGTGTGTGTGTGTGTGTGTGTGTGTGTGTGTGTGTGTGTGTATGTGTGACATTTTCTTGATTCATTCATCTACTGAGGGACATCTAGATGGGTTGGTTCCTTATCTTAATTATGATGAATAATGCTGTGATAAGCATAGTTGTGCTCATAGCCTTAGTATGGCCTTGTTTGTGATCATTTGGGTAAATGCCCAAAAGTGGGATTGCTGGGTCATAGGGGAGCTCTATGTGGAGTTTTTTGAGGAACCTCCATGCTGCTTTCCAAAGTGGTTGAACAAGTTTAGACTCCCACCAACAATGCACACCAACAATGGCCACATCCCCTCCAGCATCTGTTGTTATTAGAGTTCTTGATTATAGCCATTCTAACTGGGGTGAGGTGGAATCTCAAGATTGAAAAAAAGATTTCTTTACAAGCCCCTTGTGTGGTATTCCTGGTGTGCAAGGTTTTATTAATAGAAAAATAAATTCCAAAAGTAGTTCTGGGACCTGGTAGGATCTTACTCTATAAGCCAAAAGGCAGCTTTATTCCTCAGCATGCCTAAATATACCTATGTGAATTGAAAAAGTTGTCATTGAATTACTGCTCATGCAGAAGAGAGAAAATTAAATGGGAGGCTATTTAAAGAAAATTACAACTAATAGAAACATCAGATTTACAAAGTCGCTGCTCTGCTTCAGAAATCCTTTAGTGTCTCTTAAGTCTTAAAGCACAGACCCCCTAATGGATATGGATATGCTTCAATTTTAATTTCTATATCCTTGCTGCTTTGTCAGAGGATAGAAAAATGGTTATCTGTGTGGCTTGCTGCTTTCTTCTTTCTATAAATCTAACCTTAGTATCCAGTTGTGTAAATACAAACATGTAACAGTAAATCACTATACAGATAGTTCCTATCCATTGTCATAAAAAGGAAGAAAGGCTTTATATTTAAACGTGACACAGTAAAGCCAAAATAAATTTTTCCTCTATTTCTTGAAATGTTCCTAGACCCAGTAATTTCTTTGCCATGGATAATAGTTTGCTTATAGAGCATTTATCTGATCTTAGGATAAATCACTGCTAAGACGAATGCAAGAGAATGATATCTCTCTTTCATTTTAGCATTACTGCTTTCTAGAAAGAGATAGCATTCTACCAAATTGCATGCAAATGTGTAATACCAAGAACTACTTGAAAACCAAAGAATACCAAGAACTACTTGAATCTTTTCCATAGTTTATATATTTGCACTCAGACTATCATTGCATGTTGAGAACCAAGTCAGTTCACTGAAACATAGCTAATCAGCTTTCAGATGGTTGTGAATTGAGACCAATGCTACCCTAGTAGAGCCAGGGAGACTGCCAGGTTGGATGAGCAGGGACTGGTGAGTTAATTAGTAGTACTACACACAATCTTTAGGATCTTTAGTTGGGTGACATAGGCTCCAGTTCTGTCTCTCATATTTTCTGGCAGTCTCTCCTTGAACATGTGCCATAATCTCTCAGCCATTTCCTAACCAATAGGATTATTTTGTTTTCTTAACGGATAGTGTTATGAAATACAAGCAAGACAATAAACTGAAAGTATTTTAAAATAGTGATGCCATATATATTAACTTAATGTTATACAATCATATTAGGGCAAATGCTGTTGTTTTTATACTAAGAGCTAAAAAAGTATAACCTCTATTAGTCCTAAAAATATATATTGTCTGAAGTTCACAAAGTAATGAAGTAGGAAGGATCAATGTCAAAATGTTAAGAATCATCCTGAATATCTCTGAAAGCTCTTGGCTGAAAAATTTAGGTGGACTACATCTGGCAATTTAAATGAGACATACCTATATGTTATATATTTATTCATACACACACACACACACACGGAAAAATGGAATGGGAAGTTTCAGGTGGCCGCCATCTGTAGTATGTTACAGGTTATGTGGGACATAAGTATAAGCATATGTGATGACAGGAAATAATATGGAAGAGTCAGCCAACACTTTCCTATCAGGAGGCTTCTCTAAGTACCTTTATTCATTGCTCAACATGCTGTCCAGACCAGTGATTCAGTCAACACACTTCTGAGATCTTCCTCTGTGCCAAGTTCTACAGTAGGCTCTGAGATGAAGGCATGACCCTGTTCCCCAAGAACTTATCAGCTTTCAATACAATTCTCTTCCACTTCCCAAGCTTTGGGAGAGAAAGTATGACTAGGGCAATAAATAAAAGGAAACTAGTTGTCCTAAAATGAGGCTTACCAGTGAGTGTTAATGGGTCTCAGCATGGGAGAAATTATAAGGAGAAACAAGCCTATTCTAGCCTTCACACCACACCAGCACTCATGGTAATTGCCCATTTCCTTGTCCATCTACTGCACAGGACTCTGAGCCCCTGGAGGGACCAGTCGGTGTTAGTTCAGCATGACTTGACAACTTACAATAGCAAGCGGCTCTACAAAAATATTTGTGAATCAGTCTGTAGTTTTCTTGGAATAGCTTCAGTTTGGTCAAGCATGTTTCATTTTCTTAATTAGGATGAGAAAGTTCACAGGTTTTAAAATGACAAGGACTGTGAAGAATGATATCAATAAGAAAGTGAGAATTAATAAATTTGCTGTCAATATAGACTGCAGGAAATTTGTAAGTAGTAAAAGAATCCAAAATCCACCAAATGTGACATAAGATGTGTATGCTCATTAAAATGCAAGGCAATAAGAACATGTTAGAACTTCTTTCTCGCCCGTGGTGAAATTAAAACAAACAAGTTTCCATTTACACCAATCCTCTTCAAGGTATTTCAGGTTTTATTTGGGAGAGAATTGGCTGTGTTCATGTTTTTCAAGCACTAAACAATAGGCAAAAAGCATGCTTTCCTTCCCTATTTTGATAGTATTCTTAATGAAAGACCAAAGTTAAATGAAACAAAATAAAAAAGGAAGCCAAAGAATTATACAGATGGAGATTCTAATTTTAAAAATCATTTAGTAGCTTTCTAACACCAGCACCATATATATATATGGTGAGATATTGTGTAATAGTGAGGAAAGAATGGGAAAGATCCTTCCCTCTCCCAATTATCTGAGCAAACATTCTGAGGACTTAAGTCTTTTCCATCAATCATCTCTGCAGAAATTTCAATTTCTTCAAAGACCCTTTTCAAGCAGCAAAGGGAAAGGGTTCCCAAAAGAATCTGAGCCATCTCAAGAAAAGATCACCAAAAAAAATGTTCCAAAAGAAATAAAGTCATGGGCCATAAATTCTAAAAGCACCAACCAGATCTCTAAGGTATCAAAAGACATGTGAGATTTATTAAGAGATGATTGGAAGTGAAAGCCAGATGTGTAGTATGCCAGGCTTGTCTTTAACTCATCCAACATATCAGAAGAACAAGTGAATTCAATAGCAAGCAATTACAAGTCTAAATAACAAGAACAAAAATTACAGTGTATTTCAGCATTCCACGAGAAATTTTACAGTGCAGACCTTAGATTGGGGCCATCACCTGATCCATCATGGGACTGGGGGTAATTTTTGTATTCAGTTCCATCTGGAGGCTAACACTGTATTTATCTATAATGGAATGCTAATGAATGTAAATATTGCAAGACCATAAAATAATGTTCTGTTCAGACATCATGATAGCTCCTGAAGGAGACAGAAAAATACAGAAGAAAAACAAATTCTACTTCAGAGAAACCTGTACATTGGTATTTGCTTCAGTCTTAAAAAGCATGAAGCTGAGAGAATAAGATTGACATAGAAGTGTAAGAAATTTAGAATGCACATCATGAAAAATTCTCTATTAATATGCAATGCAAAATAGAAGATTTCCTGCCCAAGTCTGAACTTGAAACTGCTTTCCTAAGGGAAGATACTTGTGGTTTATGCTACTGTTGTATTAACCAATGACTGACAACAGGCAATCTGTTCTTTAGAATCCTTGCATTAAAATTCTATACATTCAGGTGTATTCAAATATGTCAGGGTCCACTTGTAATCCCAGCTACATGAGAGGCATAAGTAGGAAGTTCAAGACTGGAGAATAGCTCTAGGCAAAAATCTGAAAAATAACGAAAGCTTTGGACTAGGGTGATGGCTCTAGTCATAGAGTTCCTGTCTAGCAAGCAAAAGGCCTTGAATAAGAATCCAGTAAACTGTTACTAGTTTGTCTGATAGGAGAGCATATTATTTGGGGACATATGTTATAAAAATTGAAAGGTGAAATTATTTTTTTAATGGTGAAACTATATTTCCCTGTAGGATGTCTTAATTATGTTATTTGGTTTAAATGGCAGCAGCATCCTATAAAGATTACCTTAACACTTAGAGATCTTCTTTCTTTTTTGGGTGGGGGTGTCCGGTCATGGGCCTGAACTCTGGGCACTGTCCCTCAGCTCTTCAGCTCAAGACTAGCACTCTACAACTTGAGCCATAGCGCCACTTCCGGCTTTTTTTCTGCTTATGTGGTGCTGAGGAATCGAACCCAGGGCCTCATGCATGAAAGGCAAGCACTCTACCACTGAGCCACCTTCCCAGCCCCTGAGCCACCTTCCCAGCCCCAAGATCTTCTTATATAAAACATTAAATACTAAAAGTTTGAAGTACTGACCCAAGATTAAATGTTTAGAAAAAGACAAAGAAAGAAAGTCCATATATGAATCTGGTCTATGTACATATGTGTGTATGTATGTATGTGTGTCTCACAAGCACATACTTATTTTGATGTTTGTATTCATGCACACACACACATACACACAAACACCTTAAAAGCTTTTTCATGTCCTACAATTAAGGAGTCATTTACTCTAATTAAAAACATTCAGCCAGGTACCAGTGGTTTACACCTCTAATCCTACTCAGGAGGCTGAGATCTGAGGATTGCTATTCAAAGCCAGACTGAACAATAAAGTATATGAGACTCTTACTCCAAAGAAAAAATAAAGACAGAGAGAAGAAAAGAAAAGAACAAAGAAAAGCTGAAAATGGAGCTGCAACTCAAGTTGTAGAGCCTTAGCCTTAAGTGAGAGAGAAAAAAAAAACCCTCAGGAAAGTGCATAGGCCCTGAGTTCAAACCCAGTACCAGCACCAAAAAGCAAAACAAAACAAAATAAAATTTCTGTAAATCTCATTATTTACCTACTCCACCCCTCTATAATAAAAGGAAAGAGAAATACTTGGCTCTGGATAGGTATTGGCTTCCTGCGTTTTGAACAAAAATTAAGACGCAAAAGGAGAGCATACAACAGATTTGGCAGGGTCAGGGGATGGGAATAATTGATGAAAAAATAGGAATAAAGGAGTAGATTCAAGGCTTTCTGAGTTGGACACAGACATTGATAACTAGAGAATTTTTTTCTACCAACAACTCTCTACCTGGGTGCTTCCCAAATGGCCTTTCGTCAAGCTGTTCTTTACGACACAATGGGATACCAGTGAATTATCTTCATGACAACACAATATCCCAGCCAAAAGTAAACATTAAACATTTTAAAAAATGTGTTCTTTAGAAACAGTAATATATGCCACACTGCTAATTACACATATTGAACATTTAACGTGTTCATATTAAAGTTTAATTAATAAATTCTTCATGACACTAATCATGTGCACTGGACTTGCAGAAAATTATTTTCTTCAGTGATAAATGCCTCCTATTTTCTAATATCTCTTAATTTCTAATCAAAACAGGGAACAATTACTAAGAAAGGACCTAAATCTTCACTGCTCTGCAACAGGTTGAGACTTCAATAATATCTTATTTAAAAATGTACTACTCAAAATGACTACACACAGAGATGCTTGCCAAAACTGAAAATCTAATATCTAAGAATGATGCTTCACATATATATATATATATATATATACACACACACACACATATACACAAAATTCTATGAAAATGAATGCAGCTGTATCATATAATAAAATAACATTTTAGGAAAAAATTAAGTCTGTTCATCGGTTTTTCTTTGGGGATATCATAGATATCATAAACTCTGCTCCATAGCCTTTTAAGTATAATTCCCTCTCTGTTTATGATACCTTAGCCATTTAGGAATAGTGATCTATTAAAGGGCCCAGAGTCTGCCTCTAGCTTCCCATAGTCCTTTTGGTGTAAGGTGAATTATCCCAGTCTTTATTCCAACACTAACAGTCTTCAGGCCTCCCATTGTAACAAAGGCCTGTAGCCCCCAAATGCAAATAACACAGCTAGGAAACAGGCCAAAAAGGGAAGGAAAAACAAAACAATACCAACAAACCAATTCAGCTCCAGTGGAGAGCTGGATTGGGATGCCATGATGACCGGAGATGAGTCAGCGGACAGGACACAGGACACAGGATAAGATCACAGAGACTCATGTGGCATGGAATAATGTCTGTCTGTGCTGGTCTGGGCCTAAACAGGGTCAGCACAGTGGGCGGGTCCACAGGAAATTTCAAGTCCCAGGCAATGGACTGACAGATTCAGTAACCTATCAGCCAAGTGTCCATTTCAACTTAAATGATTTGGTAACAATTTCATATTTGGCATGCGGGGGGAGAGAAGCTTCTTTTTGTCTTACATTCCTTACTTCAATGAAGTGTCAGGTAGAACTAGCTTTGACTAAAAATATGTGCAACGACATTTACAAACTGATGAGCAATTTCCTCTATGGCAGAAAAGGAAATATTTCTAGAAACAGAATGGCAATAGCGCTTCCTAATATGGCAGAGGCAAGAGAGACTAAGTTCTATTCTCAAATGAGAGCAAGCATCAGAATTCACTTCATGGATATCAATTAAAAGATTTGATCAGGCAATATAATGAAATAATTTGTTCTTCTCCAAAGAAGCATCGTTCAGGGAAAGGAATAAGCTCAAGAAGTTCTTATGCTGACTTTTTAATCAAACATTTAGACATATAGGAAAACAGGTAAGAATTCATTAACGTTATATTCAATTCTTGGTTTCTAAGAGAGCAAAAGGGTTGACAGATGTACCTATAAGATATTTGGGGATTTTTTTTTCTATTTTAGTTTTTATTAGATTGGAATCATCCCTTGTTATCTACAGCATACTGGTTCCAAGACTCTCTGAGAGTACCAAAATATGCAGAGGGTTGAAACTCACAAAAAGTGACATAGTCTCTACCTAGAACTTACTCTCATTTCTCTGCATATATTAGGTCATGTTTAGATTGCTTATGATACCTAATAGGATGAAAATTGTGTATAGATAGTTCTTATGCTGCATTGTTTAGAAAACAGTGAAAAGAAATTGCATTTAGATGTGTTCATCATAGACATGAACTTATTTTTTTCTTTATCCCCTTCTTTTTTCTCTCTGCCTTTAGTTGGTGAATGAGAAGCTGTGGATATGGAAGGCTGGCTTTAGGCCTCTTTTCCAAGAGTACAAACTACTTATGATAATGACTTATTGAACAGATTAGAATGTATCCTGCTTAAGAAGGAATTTAGCCTTAGTTCATTCATCTGATTATTAGGCACAGTATCCAGGAAATTTGCTGTGTACATTCAGAACTCTTAGTCCTGTAGCTTACAATGCCGCGGCAGTGAATGTATTATCCTCCTCTAAATGTATTTTATTGAGAGAATTAAAGAGAAACCCCATTATGGGCATGCATTCTCTAGCACAGTGACCTGTACAGGCCCCGTGGCCAAGGGAACGGGCTCTTCCTCTTCCCTTACAGCTGATTTGCTCAACTACCAAAGCACCATACACTTAGTTTCCTCTACTCTAAAATACGCTCCTGCCATTGGGTTTGCTATAACCTGGGAAAAGGCAGTAATGGAGACAGATCAAGGAATTTAGCTTTAGGTCCCCAAAGTCCTTTTTACAAGGTATTTAATAAGTAGAGTACAAGGGTGTGCGTGCAGAAAATGAGATCATAATATTCTTAAAGGCACAAGCACCAATCGTGTGATACAATCTTATTCAAATGATAAATGAGTTCCTTATCTTAAGAAGTAGAGGTACATAGTAAATGAATTACAATTTGCATAGATTTTTGTCTATCCTCAAGCTCCCAGAAAGTTTGGAATGGAATTAGCCTATGCCCAAGACAGACATTTGAATTCCTATCAAGCCAGGATTGCTATCTTTTGAGGAAACTCTCGGTGTTCTCAGAGTATGTTGGGAGAAAGCCATCAAACGCCAGTCCTTTTGGGTCTCAGAGCTCGAGTTTTGGGGCTCTCACAAGTTTCCAACATCAAAAGCTCTTTACATAGTGATTAACAGAAAATACATTTGCTTATTAATCTTTAAGATGAATTTTAAGTTAAATCCAAAATAACCAACATATAATATTTTTTGGACAAGTCCTTCCTCTTCTTGTAGCATTCTAATTCAAATCCCTACTGAGTTCATACAACAACTTTAATGAAAACTATTGCTACTTCTTATTTTTGTTTGTTTTTGTCAGTAGTAGGGCTTCAATTCGGGGCCTGGACACTGTCCCTGAGCTTTTACACTCAAGGTTAGCCTCTACTGCTTTGAGCCACAGCGCCTCTTTTGAGTGGTTAATCGAAGAAAAGAGCCTCCTGGGGACTTTTCTGTCCAGGCTGCTTTGAACTGCAGTTCTCAGCTCTCAGCCTCCTAAGTAGCCAGGATTAGAGTGGTTAGCTACCATTCCCAGTATATTGCTACTTTTCAAATAGACATTTCTTACATAATAAATGGCTAGCAGTATTTCCACAGAGAAATGTATTTTCCTAATTTTGTTCTATGTGCCCCACAAGAAACTCTTTCTCTGGCCTTTTATAGAATACCTGAAACAAAAACAATACAAATTTACAATGAAAAGCCCGCTGCACTTGACCTGAGTTTGACAGAAGCTGGAGTAAGATAAAGGAGATAAAGCAGAGCCAAAAACCCATCCCGATGTTAAGGGAGCCACGATAGCTGTCCTTCAGGACTACATTTTGGCAGTAATAGCAGCTTCTGTGTCATCTGATTTATCAGATACTATACATCAGAACTTTTATATAATTTTTACATATTTAACCATTTTCACAGATTCCCTAATTTAACAATCTTCATTCAAAACTATAATGAAATTTATAATAACAGAATAATGACTTCAAATCTGTGTTTATATGTGTTCACTTAAAATGTTTCAATTTGTTATAAGACTACTTTATTCTCACAGTTTTTTGTTGTTGTTTTTTTTTTTTTGTCAGTCATGAGGCTTGAACTCTGGGCTTGGGCACTGTCCCTGTGCTCTTCAGCTCAATGCGAGAGCTTTACTGCTTGAGCCACAGCACCACTTCTGGTTTTCAAGTGGTTTATTGGAGATAAGAGTCTCACAGACTTTCCTTCCCCCGGCTGGCTTTGAACTGTGATCCTAAGATCTCAGCCTTCTGAGTATCTAGGATTACAGGCGTGAGCAACCAGTGCCTGGCTTCACAGTCATCTACTGAGTTGTGTACATTTATAACATTCTTCTCAAATCTTTTACACACACACACACACACACACACACACACAAAGTTGTCTTATGGACAAGTTTTCACCAAATAAGATACATTTTGTATTGCCACTTTTATCCTTTTATACTATATTTTACTGCATATTTTCTATGTTTGTATATATAAAAAATTAACACTATGTTACAATGCCTATAGTTCACTAGAGTAATGTATTGTTTAATTTATAGCCTAAAAGTAATGAGCTAAAATATGTATCCAAGCTGTAGGGTGCTCTCTACTATCAAGGTTGCTGTAAGTTTGCACAACAAAATTACATGATTATATAAATCTCATCTCCATCGTTAAGTAATCCATAGTCATATATTAGTTGGGTTTTTTTTTACCATACCTAATATTTTATTTGAACTTTTGAGAGTAGTTTCAGACATTATAACTCTTCATTCAATATTAAATATGGATTTCCTCAAGATTTTTTAAAGCAAAGCATGAGTTGTGAAAAGAGGAGCCTTGTTTTCAAAATATTTCTGTTTTTCTATTTTCATTTCACTCAGTTGTACATTAGTTATACCGTGTTGAGTATAAGAAACATAATGTGGTTTCTTGATACTACAGTATAATAAATGGTTTTTATATGGAATAAGAGTATGGTGGATTTGTTTTATGACACATCAGAGCTATGATAGAAAAAAGAAGAGGGCAGACTGTGATTTTAGGAGATCCTGAAAATTAGACTTAAAGCATAGCCAACTGAGAGCAGAGTCTATATTGAAGAGTAATATATACTGAGTGCAAATGGCTCACACCTGTAATCCTAACTACTCAGGAGGCTGAGATCATGGTTCAAAGCCAGCCCAGGCAGAAAAATCTATGAGACTCTGATCTCCAATAAACCACTAGAAAACCAGAAGTGGGGCTGTGGCTTAAAAGGTAGAGTGCTTGCCTTGCGCTGAAGAGCACAAGGATAGCGCCCAAGCCCAGATTTCAAGCCCCACCACCAAAAAAAAAAAAAAGTGTAATATGGCTTTAGGAGAATGTAAAAATGATCTTTTAAAGTCTTGAAGTTGAGGAGGTAAAGAAATTAGAAATAGCCTATTCTGAGCCAAAGACACTGTGATAAAGATATATAGCATAATGTAGTAAGAATCTGTTCATGGGATCTTAGTGCAGCTGAAGCATGAATTATGATCTAGAAAATAACCCAAGTTCTGGTTCATTGTCTTAATTTGGCACTGTTACATGATGAATTCCCACCATGGTCTAGTGCAAAATGCAGTACAGATCTTTTCAACGGGATGAGATGATCACCAAAGTAAGATTTTCTAATGTGTTGGGAAGCTTGGCAAAGCCAAGCCAAGGCTGGTCACCAGGAGTGACCTACAAAAGTACACAATCGTTCCTTCTGAGGAAGCTTTTAGAACCACGGTGAATCAGCAAATGATGCCATGCATAGGCCTCCATAGGATAAACTTCCATATGGTGGCAGGGAATCCCTGAACTGCACTATCCTACATGCCAGTGTCAACAGCTAAACTAATACCAAAATATAGTCTCAGCCTCGTTTGTACTGTGTAATATGCACACAAGCTAATGTCACTGGGGAAAATGTTTGGACTCCAGAATTCTAGACACATTGGATGGAGTCTTGGAAATGCTGCAGTTAGCTTGTCAACCTTTCCCACCAGGATGAATATAGAAAGGAAGGTAAGGAGTCAATCAAGAATATTAACTAGTTCTCTGAATCTCTTCCATTGAGTCATTCAGTATCTAAACCACTAATCAAATATCCAAAGGCACACAGAGTGTTTCTATTTGTTTTCTTATTCAGAATAAACTACCATTTTCTTTTTTTTCTGAGTTTTGTAGAAGGAAAATTTTGTATCATGGATGAGAAATAACACTTTCCTTTTTAAAGTTTACTTTATTGTTATTATCATGGTGATGTACAGAGGGATTACAACTACATGAGTATATTTCCTTTCATATAGTGTCTTCCGTTCCCTCCTTCTCTCCTAGTCTCTCCCTCCCATCTCCTCGTATGAATTAAATAGTTTACTTTCATCAGTGTCCAATGAGTTGCAGTTTTTCATTTTTTTCCTCCAGTTCTGTACCCTCTCCCTCATTCTCCAAAGATATACACTCAAATACACCATACATAAAGAAGACAGAATCATCCAAAAATAAAAATTTTAAAAAGAGAGACCTTTTGTTTCTATATGTTGGAGTTAATTTCAATATATGTTATTTTATATAAAGAGGCATGTAGCATTGCTTCTTTGTATTTCTTTCCTAAAGAGTATCCTCTTTTGGCCTCATTGTGTGTGAGTATATAGAATCTTACATAATTTATCATACCCCAGATTATTTTCTATGTAAGTTCTACATCAGAGAGAACACATACTGCTTGTCTTTCTGAGTTTGGCTTACCTCACTTAACATGATTTGTTCCAGTTCTATCCATTTCCTTGTAATGACATAATTTTATTCTTTCCAATGGCTGTGGAAAATTCCATTGTGCATAGGTACCACAGTAATTATATTGTGGGGCATCTGGGCTGTTTCCATATCTTGGCTATTAGGAATAGTGCAACAGTGAATATGAATATGCCAATGTCCTTATCATACCCTGGCTCAGGAGGATATGATACATTTTCATGTACAAGTCATAATCTTGACCTTGAAGGCATAATTATGGAACAAACTGAATTTAACTTCCCCACCCCAGTACCTTTCACTATATAGCATTTCATTTTGAAAGATAGTAAAGCATAAAAATGTGACTATGTGAGATATAGCGAGTAATGTCATGAAAGTATCAATCAAATTAAAAATAATTGCTAAGGACCTTAGAAAATGCCTATTTCCAATCCTATCAGATGCTTTGATTTTATTATACCAGCCATTTTAAATAGTCATCTCGTTTCTCTTTATTTTAATCAGAAAGCATGTGCCTACTGAGTGTGCCTACTCTGTCTTTTACAATATAGAAATCTCTTAAATTCTAGCCTCCAATACTAATTTTATACTAGAACTAATAAAATGAAGTCTACTTTCTCTTTAAGTTATGATCTTTTAATATTTACATGTGCAAACCCTGTTTGTTTACATTCCCATCTTTAAGCTAAATAACCAATTATGAGCACTCATAGATTGAACATCTAAAATCAATTCATTCTTTTCACCTACTTTGTAAAGACACCTTCTAAAGTCTAAGTCAGCTTGCATTCCCTCATAGCACCACATCTAGCATAAAATCCAATAGCACTTAAATAAATTCAGTTTAACAACCATCTGCACACAGAATTAAACCCAAAGAAGTAGAGGCCACATCATATCCCAAGAAAACAATTCAACAGGCACTCTAATACAGAAGAAGGAAATCAGGAGATAAGAGTCCATTACATTTTTGTTTCATCATCTGTTTCATACAAAAAGGTAACTAGAGTAAAACGGATATGACATAATACCATTCCCATGAATCTCAGTGTTTTGATTAAGTTTGAAGTTTATAGGACATTCTAAGTCTCAAAATTTGGAACAGAATGGAATTTAAGAGGTTAATGAGGTCTTCTAAGTAGTATCAAGGGAAACAAATCCAAATTTCCTTTTTGTTCTGTATAATAAATTGTCTGGAACATGATCAAAATTGCGACTCTCCCTCTAGTGTTTTAAAATCTCTGCTCAATGCCTTAATATATTAGAAATAAATAAAACCCTACCTTGATTAAGTGTGTTGACAATAATAATCTTATTTAATGCCTTTCACCTTGAAAAAACATAAAACACTATTAAGTGAATAATGAGACTAAAAACTTTAGCTTCATGAAAGTAAGTTTGCTAACCCAATTTTTTGACATTAGTCCCAGAAAATGGAATAAAAGGCTCCACTGTAAAAACATAAGCTTTTACAGAAACTCGAGTCTAGAATTGCATGAAAATTTTCAAAGTGTTAAAATATAAAAGTTTTTGGTCTATTATAGAAGTTGTATGAAATTATTCAGGTTAACACATTGCATGCTACAAAAAATTTCATTAGATTTCAGTATCTCTGCATGCATTTAGGAAGAGGTTAGGTTTAGTACTGTTTCTATTTACTGAACTTGTAAATAGATTAAGCTCAGATGGCACAGGTGCCTAGTGATTCCCATTAAGATGGAATAATTTGTTTTCGAGTAATGGACTTCAGAATTTTCTGATACATTTTATTTATATTCATAAGATAATATGGAAAAAAAAAGATAATATGGAAATTGTTTCTCCAAAATAAACCTTGGTTCTTGTTTACATATGTTCAATTTGTAAAAATAAAATGCCCAAATTATAAGTGACTTGTGAACACTGAAACCCTGAATCATTTTAATAAGTAGAGTTTTTAAAAATACTTTAAAAGTTATCATGTGCATACAAACCTGGAAAAAGTAGGAAATTTAAATAATATTGAAGAATAATTTGGTGCTTTCTTACAGCCCTGATAGGTTTTTAATTATGATTAAAAATGATCGTAGGTGAGGTTCCGGGAAGATGGCAGAGGAGAAGCCGGAATCTGAACAAGCTCTCGCATAGAAAGCAGTTTTAGAGTTCCAGTGAACAGTCCTAAGCCAGAGAATCACACCAAGTGTGCCATCACAGGACAGAGAGTTAGACAAGAGAGGGGAAGCCAAGGCAAGGAGACACATCTGAGCGCTCGCCAGCAGCCACCGCCGTGGATGCAGGGTCCCAGCGGCGACCGCAGCCATGGCCATACCTGAGCGCTCACACAGAGAGTCCGGGACGAAGGAGCCAGACACAGCGGGCGAGAGGATTCTACTCAACACCAACAAGAACCAACAAGGAGCAGACATCTTCATCCTGCAGTTTGCAGACCAGAGACAACCCAGGATCCAAGACTCGGCGTGAGTAGAAGCCCGGCGTCCTCACTCCTTCTCAGGGAGCAGAGGAGGGAAGGCCACCCCTCCCCCCCCCAGCACCAGTGATCTCCATCTTGGATACTGACAAAGCTCAGAGGAGCTGCTAGCTCCAACTCAGGCCTTGGAATAAAACGAGTCATTTAGCAGGTTACAAGAACTTAACAGCAAAGTGACCTGCCAGACTCAGCTCCATCCAGGGAAAAGTCACCCAGCTCAGGCACCAGCCATTGGAGTGGCTTTCCTCACTGGGTAACCAGAGCCAGAGGCTGCCCCTCCCTCCAGCAGCCTCCACAATCAATTGAAAAACAGAAACCCTGAGAATGGCTCCAGGCTGGGCTCTGTGAGTTTTTCACAAAATAGCCCCAGGGAAAAGCTACAGTTTGTTGAAAGGCCTCAACTCTACCCAGAACCTAGCCTCATCACCCCTCTTTTGTGATTCTCAAAGCAGATCACCCTCCCATTAAACTAACCTGGGAGGGGGATCCCAAAATCTTGGGTAAAGCAGAGCATTTTTCTGCCTGTTCGAACAAACTGACTTAAGAAACCAATCAAGCCACAGGACTTCAAGCTGATCAGAGACTCCAACAAGAGGCTGGTTACAGACAAAAGGGAGATACAGGATTCTTCCCACCCCTCCCAAAAAAAAAAAAAATAAAGAACTTTTTTTTTTCTTTTTTTTTTTGGTACCTTATATATATAAATGTTTTTTTCCTTTTCTAAAACTTTTATTAATCTTTAATTTTTGCCTTTTTTGAAAAAATAATTGTTTTCCAGTAACTTTTTTTTTTCCCTCTTATAATTTTTATTTTAGGAATACGTGAATGTGCATTTTCCTTTCTTTTCTTGTCTTCTTTCTCTTTTTCTTTCTTTCTTAATTATCTTTTTGTTTTTTGTCTAGTTTTACTGAACTTCTGATCTTTTTTATCTGCCTTTCTTATCCTTTTCACCTTTTCCTCTCTTTTGTTCTTCTGTATGTGACTTAACTCCTGTCCTGCACATCCTCAGATAAACCCGTAGTTAACTAGTAGACTCTATCCCCCATTGTGTACACACTTAATCCACAAATTTATTACTGAATCCAAAAACTCTGAGACTTAAATTCCTTAATAGCAGTACTACCTCTTTATACCCATATAATATTTTAAGCATTTTTTTAAGTTTTTCACATCTCCTCTATCTCCCTCCTGTTTTCTCAATATATTCACATTCCTCTCTAAATAGATGGTCTTTCAATCTCCATAACTATATTAATTTTTACGTTTCTATTTTGTTTCTGGTTTCTTTTCATTTCCCTTTCCCTTTCTTCTTTTTCTCTCTCTCTCTACTTGCATCCTACCCAACCTATTTCCTGCATTGAGATTAGGACATAGTTAACTCTCCCTGTGCCTTCCCACACCAATGTATTCCTATTTTTTACCCACATCTCTCCCTAACCCTAATAATTTCTGGTTTTCCAAATTCTTCTCTGGTTCGAAGCCCATTAACATATAGTTGATGTTGAATAGATGTATCTGTTGAACTAGATTGTATCTGTAGACTATTGACTGTATAAATGCAAACGTTGATTGATGGTTGCCTTAAGATAGTGTTCTAGCACAAAACTGGTGCTATTTTCATCTCAAATGGGCAGAGTAAGCAGGAAAAACACAAGAAAAATGGCAAATCTGGATATCTCAATTCCCAACCTTGATAATCAGGGGTCAGATCAGATAATGGAAAAATCCAGAGGAGAGTTCCCAAATAGCTCTAAAAACACTGGTGGCAAACATGATAAATGAGAAGTTTGACAACTTACAAAGGACTCTGTATGAGCGTGATAGGGAGAGAGAGGAGGCATCCCAAAAATTTATACAGGAATATCATAAGCGAGAGGAAGCTACTCAAAAAATGATACAGGATTTGTGTGAACAACTTGAGAATACTCAAAGAGAAATGGAGGAATGGCGTGAGCAGGCTGAGAACACTCAAAGAGAAATGCAGGAATCCCACGAATGGGAGGAAAGAGAACTGCAGGAATCCCACAAACGGGAGGAAGCTAATCAAAGAGTAATTCAGGAATTGAGAGACCAGGTAGAGAATACACAAAGATCACTAAAGGC
>NW_012267420.1:3337929-3404903 GCF_000151885.1 Dipodomys ordii
TATTTGATGTCAGTATAACTTGTGGAGGAGATGGGGAAAAAACAGTTGTTTAAGGATACAGATGGACCTGTTGCAACAATGAGAAGTAGAAGTTGTCATGTCCAAAACGAGCTTTACAATGTCGATGGGGGGGCAGGGGGGGAAGGAGAAGGATTGGGATTGGGGGGAGATTGGAGGCTGGGAAAGGATGTGAAGGGTAAACAAAGGAGGAGGCTGCAATGCTTGGTAAGAAATATACGCATTATCCTGCCCATGTAATTGTAAGTCTCTGTACAGTGTGTTCACAAATAAAATTAAATTAAATTAAAAAAAATGATCATAGGTGCCTGAATTATTTGAATCCTACATGTTAAACGACTATTTTCAGTTTCTACCCAAGTCTCTTGGAATGGCACTAGTAGCCCTTCCTTAATAACAAAAAACTCTGAACATCAAAATGTAAGGTGAAATTCTTAACTGAAATCAAGACATCATGTACCTATCATGGTATCTCAGCTTTAGTAATAATCTAATGAATGGAAGGTCAATACTTCATAGTATTGTATTTTAAAAGTTTAGTATAACTGCCTTATTCTTACTTATTTATCCATATTTTCTGCTACAACGTAAATGTTTAAGTGCTGTAGACAGTATAATTTTTATTTATTCACGTCCATGCTAAGAACGATGCTAATGACTATATCTAGGAAAATACAGTGTATTATAAAACTTTTTATTGTTTTCAATTTATCCTCAACTGACTAGACTTGAAAAATAAGGCTCTTGATAAAAAATATAGAACACCTTCTACTGGCATTGATATCAAATATGTGGAGGAAAATCTAAGATCAACAGCAAATAATCTCCTACTCTAAAGTCAATCACCAAAGCACAAAGAAATATACTACTACCACTTCTGTGCCCTTTAGAGAACCGTGCACACTTCATTTGAAGATCAAGAACCTTGATGGGCCTCCAACATAAGGACTGAAAGGGGGTTCTCTGCCTTGTGCACCAGAAGACTTCATCTGGGACCAAGAAGAAAACATGACACATGATTGGGGAATGCAAAGGACAAATGTACACTAGAAGCATTCTCAACACTCTAAGACTGGCTGAAGTAGCTTGTAAATACCTCGTTGAATCATTTGAGTATAACTGCTTTGCCATAGATCAAGGCAAAGGTATATGTTTCCTGTATACCACTTGAGGTGGGGCAGTCAGATGAATTCTCTTGGATAACATTGGATTTTTGCCATTCTCAGGTATCAATGGTTGTATAACAAGCAGCGACAAAATGGAAACATTTAAAATAAGCATAATTACCAAATGACTAGAGAACAGGTGGAGATCGGCTGGACAGATGCTTTGGACCAGGTGGCAGTTTTGTTCCTCATATTTTCATGTTGATAATAGGTTGAAGAAGCGTGAATACCCATTCTTGGCAGAGAGAATCATGTTGAGAAATATTCCACTGCTTTCCTCTTCCTCCCAGGAGAAGGTCCTCTGCTTTGCTGACATTGAGTTTTATGCCACGTGACTTCTGTTGGCCAAAGGGGTGTTCAGAGGTCAATGAGATTGACAAAGTTGCTCCGTACATATAACCACATCTCTGTGAAAACCCTGAGAAGGGCATCTTGTGGGCTATCCTTAAATCCCAAAGGAGGATGAGAGAAGTGAAAACAATATGAATTTTTAAAAAGATGAAAACCTGCCTTTACTTCTTTTTCCTGCCAAAAGCTTATCAACAATTCATAGTTGAGGTGGGAGAGAAGTCACTTTTTTTAAAAAAAGAGAAAGACAGGGATGTTTTAATTATGGAAGTAAATTTTCTTGTAAGTACTTCTTATTAGGGAAGAATTTGCAGAAAGCCTGCTAAAGATTATGCTTAGTACCCCAGAGAAATTTTGAATAAGCTGGGAAAAAGAAGGAAAGATGGGAGGGGGAAATTTCCCAATTTTACCCATGTAGGTTTTATTTTAAATATGTGTGCAGAGAAATTGGGTAAGTTAACAACTGAAAGTTAAAATTGTAATAGTACAATTTCCATTATATTCTTTATATAAACCAAACTATTATTGTGTTATTAATATTAAAATGTGAATTAAAATTTTGAAGTCCTATACTGACAACTTTTGCACCCTAATAAAATCAGTAATAAAATATATGTTCGAAACCATTTAAACATTTTTTACTGTGTCAAACTTTCTGCAGAATGAAGAGAGAAAATGGTGCACAGCACTGGCAAATAGCCTTTGTGTTATCAACGCATCTAGCAGCAGAAAACCTCTCAGTCTTCATCAAGGGGGTTGGCTTCTATCTATCTGATCTCTCTCTATTGAGTAGTATTTGCAGAAACTAATTAGGCCT
This sequence comes from Dipodomys ordii, assembly GCF_000151885.1. Taxonomy (NCBI): domain Eukaryota; kingdom Metazoa; phylum Chordata; class Mammalia; order Rodentia; family Heteromyidae; genus Dipodomys; species Dipodomys ordii. The sequence goes on from NW_012267420.1 coordinate 3,340,279, forward strand.
ACGGGATAGAAAAATAACATTCCTACCAGCCCTAATTTCTCAGGCTGCATATATCCCACAGGGGCCTTCTGGGAAGTGTGCTTTTTACTGAGTCAGGGCATTCAATGCACCAGATCACCTGGGAGAGGGGGAAAAATCAGTTTAGTTCTACAGTAGCTGAGGCAGGTATGTTTGATTAAATCCATTGCTGCTGTGCAGCAATGGACAGAGGCTGGAAGCAAGGGCACTAGGTCTTTTGTGGTAAAGTGACTGACAGTCTGGTAGATCCAGGCATTGTCCTTCCCTGCAAAACCAGCCTGTGCAAGATAGTAGGGTTGGGGGAACAATGGAATAAACAGTGGCAAGAAGAATGATTATAACATCAACACACTTTAATCAATGAATGTTCTCATGTTGCCGTGCCAAAGAGGCCAGTGTAAGATATGTAGCCACATCCAGTGTAAACCAGTCTCTAACCAGAGAGATTATGAGCAGAGAGTTGGAATGATGAAGAACTGTATGTGGCTAGCCATTTGGGAAGAAAATAGATAGGATATAGCTACATTCTGTGAAGCAGTGGAGTGTGCAAATGGTAAAATATGACAAACTGCAATTTGAAATGCCACCGCATGTCTCTCTTTCTCCAGTGCTTTCAGTGGCAATGGACACTTGAATCAAAAGCTGGAACAGGAATCACTGCCCAGTCTGTGGCTAAAAAAAGCACCAGATCTCAACAGTTCCTTCGTAAGACAAGCTTTCTCTTCAAACCAAATGTCCTGTCCATGAGATAATGAGAATTGTTTAAGTCAAAGCCATCCAGAGTCTATTATACACTGCATTAACTTTTACCAGGTTATTAAAACAAATGCTTCATATCAGTATCACGTTCTGGCTGAGGCTCTGAGGACAGAAGAAATGAAAACTCCTGGAACTTCGACAAGAAATACACTCAAGCGAAGAATAGGATTCAAACAGAATCATTTCTTTAATTTGAGAAGAGTTATTTGAAAAAGTGGTCCTTCCTTCCGACTTCTATAATTGTCAGTTCTGTTCTCAAATAGATCATGAATGGATTGTTCCTTGCTTTAGACTGACTCCCACCAATCTTATATCTTTTTTCACAAAGGGGAAATATTTTTAATCACATTTACATGAACAGAGAAAGAACAGATTTGAGTTCCCATCTGGACATCATTATTTTCTAATGGAAACCACATTGTAGCATTTATATGTTGGACAAATAATTAACAGTCAAAATGTATGAGTGTTTTTTTTTTATCAAGTTTCCCTTCCAACCTCCTTTCAAATCATAACTTCTTAGACAGGTATATGACACTTTTGCTAAGATGTTCCATAAGGAATTGCTTTGTATTTATTCCAGGGTTCTCATATTAAGAGAGTAAACCTTATTAATTGTCATCCTCACATAACAAATCAAAACATTGCATATGTGCAAGGTATTAATGAGCAATTACTTGAGTGTCATTACTAGGTTTAAAAGACTTCAACCATTTTGGTAAAGCAACAGCTTGGATTCTGTACTGATGAGAAATCTCAATGCTGAGCCTGAGTATTTTCATGACCTTGTCTTCTTGTCAAACTCCTGTAGCTTCTTCATGGGGTCTAATAAATCACAGCATATTCTCAGATTTCTCTAATGGAAGTTTTCTGCATGGCTACATCCAAAGATAAGAAATGTGTCACCAAAATGCCTGTTGATGCCTTTGGCATTCAGTAGCAACCTTTTTAACTAACTACCTGAGAGTATCTAAACAGTATATTGTTGTAACCCAGGAGATTTCCTGACTAGTAGAATTTTGAAGACACAGGCACATATACATACAAACACACATATATACAGAAGCACACAGTTCTTATAAATGAAGTATGTAGTTATTTTTAGAAAAAAACATAAAATACCTCTATTCCTATGAAAGGTATCCAAAATTTATAGGCAAATTACAAAACTTATAGCAAATTACATATCATGAAAACTTGTTTTCACTCCATGTCTTTCCTTCCTTCCTTCTATTCTTTACCCTCTTTCCTACCTCCCTTTCTTTCTTCCTTCCTTCTTTTTTTCCTTCTTTCCTACTTTCTTCCTTTCTTTTCCTTTCTTTCTTTCTTTTTTCTTCTATTTCCTTCCTTCCCTTCTTCTTTCTTTCTCCCTTTCTGTCCTTTCTTTCTCTTCCTCCTTTTCTCTCTTTTCTTTTTCTTTCTTGTTCATCTGTTTCCAGTTATTTCTTCTTCTCCCCTTTATTTTTATATGAGCCCAAATAAAATAGATGTTTCATATTATTTTTGGAATGATCATGTAGTGACCCATTAGGCTTCCAGTTTCCATAAAACAGAGAAGAGTCAGTGTGTTTGCCTTGCAGGAAACACTGTCTACCAGTACAACATTCTGTCTATACCTAGTATCCCTATAGGTGAGCAATTGATCCCAAACCATTGTGCTAAAATCATGCACCTTAGATATTCAGAGGCAGTGTGGAGCATCACCATCCTTAAGTTATGAAATCCAATGGCCTTGATAAACACTAATGCATATTCACAAAGAATTTGCTCATTATTTGTCCTTTACTATAGAACTAGTAATAGGGAATACAGCTCAAAATACAAGTTACTGGCACTTTATAAGTTTTCTACATGCTATACTTCACTGTTGAGAGTTTTTGCTTTGTTTTGTTTTGTCTACCAAATATGAAGTCATCTTTTTGCTGCTTGAATTTGGAAATGGCCTTTAAAGATCATTGTAACCTTTAAACCCGCCTGCCTACAAGAAATACTTACCCAGCTATTCAAGGCTTAAATAGTTAACCAAGTTGACATAAGAGGTTTTAGAAGGATTACTACAGCATAAAGGTTATCAGAAATATCAAGATAACCTGAATGAAAGCAGCAGATTAGCTTTCACTTGGCTTTTGTAGGTGTGGTTCGGTGTAATCATTATTGTAGTCATTCATTTGATACTATTAGAAGGCTAATTTCTGAGTCTTCCAAGCAATAATACTTAGGGTCAAGATGTTAGTGGAGAGAGAAGCTTGAAAATCATTCCTGCTGCTAAATATGTGACATGGAAAAAAAAAGCATTTATGTCACTTTTCCATGTATAAAGTGCTTCAGAAACACATTCCACATTTTCCACTAGGCAGAGTTTGTATTTTGTTGTCTTATTTTGAAGAATAGGAATATAAATTCAGGAGCATGTATCTATCAGATGCAGGAGAAAAGTGTAGAGCATATTAGGCTGTCTCTTAGCCTGGCATCTCGCTTTTACCAACTTTGATCTATACCTGAGCAAAATTGCATCTGATGAGCTACTGGTCATTTGAGATATTTTGTAATATAAACAAATGGCTCTGTCCACATTTTTCTTGAGTTGAATGAGCCTCAGACTCTGGTTAGCTCCTCTACATTGTCCAGAAGGGCTGTGACTGAGGCCAAGTGAGTTGCAAGGTTTTGTACAAAAGCGAACACTGTTCATGAGCATAACTATTTATTTCAATTTAATTAGCATTCAATTTTGTTTTCCAAAGAGCAAACCTGTTTTACACAGAGGAGACCTATTTTCTGGAAAACTTCAATTCATTTTTAAATACCTTCTATTTCCTATGTAGGAGGAAACAGTATCTTCTTATAATATTAATTGTAAGGCAACATTAATGTAATGGGTAGTATTTCTATGTTTAGAAAATAAAGTCTTTTCAAAGGTTTATATGTGTTTATATGAATTTATCTGACTAGATAATAAGCAACAGCATTGACTTTGCAATGATAATGTTTCTAAGTTTTAAACTAACCTTGAACTAAGAATCTCAGCATTGTGTCTCCTGTGCAAGTCTTTCAATCCTTAACAAATACTTTGGCTTTGTTTTTTTCTTAGGGGAAAAATATTTCATTTTTGCCCAATAAATGTTTAGGAAAATTTAAACAGAAAACCTATTGGGGTGTTATACCCAGATTTTCACTAGTGTGGTATGAAAAGAAAGTGTCATCATAGATTGTAAATTTTCAAAAGAGAATTTGTGTTCTAGTTATGTTAAGTTTTGATAAGCAAATCTATTCACTGAAAGCTACAGAGAGAAATTGCTATTAGAAAATTACTGGGGGCCAGGGTGAAATCATCCATTACTGTAAATCCCTTTTAGCAATTTGAATACAGTCCATAATGTGCAAGGCAGAAAGCTGAAATTTCACAGCATTCTATTTTTTATTTTCTGTAGAGTTTGGTCACATGCACATTTTGCAGTTTCTGCAAATACTAAATCATAGGTGCAAATACATGCTGGTCAGATTGATGATGTCCTAATGAAAAATTTGTCAGGATTCTCTTCATCACTTCCCACTGAGATCAGATCATCACTGGACCTTTCTAACTATCTTCCATTTCATTCTTAATGTTCAGATCTGCTTTTCATCTTATTTAATTAGTCCTGGGGAGGGCCATTTTTACTCTGCCACCTGAGAGATAAAGTATGATGAGATAGGCTTTTGCAGTCATTCTTGGCTCTGATTCCTTTCAACATTAGGAACATATGTGCACTGTTGGCTGCTTATGATCACGCCCATCTGCTTGGACCGTGAGAAATCTGCAGGGAAGTTGGTTGGTTTCTTGCCTTAAGGTTTAAGTGTCATAAGCTATAGGTGTACATGAACAACTCAAGACCTTTGACAATTTGTCCTTCCTCTCACCCCAAATAGGCACAAATTCTTCCTATTTACTGCTCTCAACACTTGCCAGAATATATGAGAAAGTTATATAAGAAAGAGGTAAATTCTAAGTGGGTTTAGCTACTGGGTACAAAAATGCTACCGGTATTTTGGAAAATTAATTACATGGTAACGTCGACTTCCAAATTTAAATAGCTGATGTGTTAAATCCTAGCCAATGATTATTTGTGAACATTTTCAGTCAAAGGACACATCCTAAGTTGGAATAAAGAAGCATTACTAATAGTCCATCCATGACAGAAAATTCCTAGAAGAAATAGGTAGCAAAGTGATAATGATCTATTGGCTTGCTCAAAAATAACTGAAAGGCATACCCATGCTTCACTCAGTGGGAAAATGATGACAAAGAATCGGTGTTTTCCCACATGCTCAGTGAATATCTTAAATATGCACACTCATTTTGATATAATATGAATTCGACATTGCACTGGACACAAAGGATGTGTGACAGAGCCCAGCCCACCTTGGCAAGTTGTCCTCCCAATGTTATATATTATCCAGAGGAAACTTTGGAAAAAATTCTCACTCTTTCAAACATGATTTTATAATATCATTCACATAGTAAAGAAGGATCTTTATCCATAAGAGTGTATTTCCTGTAATTGTTACAGTGCTTTTCTCCCACAATTGTATCTTTTCTCTGAGCTTTCATGACAATATCCACCTTTCTTATGTACTCAGTTGACTCTAGCTTCCACATATGTACAAGTACTTTTCCTAGAGAACAGGAAGCAGCAACCTTAGGCAACAAACTTTGGCAGAATCCCAGGCACAGAAGTGCTTGGCCAAGTTAAAGAGACCCATCGATCCAATGCCAAAAGGCATCCAAATGCACTGCATCCTTTTCTATTTAAGTCTTTTGAGCATATGCACAGTTATTCTATAGAGCCTATGTGGAATTTGGGTGTACCACCATGGTGCTGGCCAATAAGGTGTGGGAGAACACAGACAAGAAATCAGTGCTAGTAGGGTTGTCTACAGTACTGTTTTTAAATAGTTTAGTTCTATCATAATGAAAAAATATGACATTATGTGTCACAGGACAACTACAACAGTTCAAGTAACTGAATTCTTGTGGATTTATGGTTCCACCATATTTCTTACATTTTTTATTCTATGTAAATGTTTTAATATGGGTATATAGAGAGATTTTATTTTAATATTAATAAGTGTTATCTGACCAACAACATACATCATACAACAGATCAGATAGTGTGTGCTCTTAAAAAGAAGATAGGAAGGTACTTCAGTAATCGGAGAAAGGATAGAGATCAAATAAAAGCTGCAAGCAAGGGAGGACAGAGATTGTTTAGCAGATATAGAATGGATTCCACTCAGTGTGGAGTTAAAAAGGGAAGTCTAAATTTGAGTAACTGGGTAAATGTAGCTGGAATTGAGCTACAGATTTCAAAAGAAACAAGTGTAAGAAAGAAACATAAGAAAAGTTCTATTTGACCCTTCTAAATTCAAGGAACTATGAAATATTTTTATAAAACTATCTTCCTTGCAAGTGATGCAGTGTCATTCTTTCTAATGGGAGGACTTGGGAAAAAAATATATGTGAAGTGAATTAAGTCAGACCCAAAAGACAACATTTACTTGTTTTCTCTTGAATATGGAACCTAGAATTTGTTTATAAATATGTAAGTAAATACTTTGGGGGTTATGCAAGTGGACAGAAATGTATTAACAGAAATATGAGAGATTCAGTGAAGAATGCAACAGTATAATTCTTTAAAATGGCTAAATTAAAAGTGAACAAAATAAACACCATGAAATGAGTACTTCATAGGGATAGTGTAGGGCCAAGGGGAGGAGAGTAAAGGAATGAAGAGAAGAAAGGGGAGGAAATGCAGTAAAAAAAAAAAGAAGGAAGAAAATAAAAGAAAGAAAAGTAAGAGAAAGTGAGGGGTGATGGGAGGGAGGGAAGAGAGACTGTTTAAAGTGGTGACATTGGCCAAGAAGCATTGAATTCATAAATTGCTTTGTTGAGTGGCAACTCCTTTGTATAACTACTTAAAAATAAAAAAAAATATTCAGTTGGGATAATAACCTGGACGAGGCTGATGCTCTTTGAGATGTTGCTTTGTTCTGAAAGAAATGAAAGCACTCTCCAGCTGGGCTTTAGCCAGAGTCACTTGTATCTTTAAAATTACAGCCTAATAGTGGTGGAGTTTAGGGGCCTCCTAATTTGCCAGCAAACATACCAGTACTTCTAATTAGGCAGTTTTAAAGAGAGAAGCTGCTCTCAGTCTTACAGACTTAAGTCCCATGAGTACCAACCTATTTCTGTTTGCAGAAGTTAGCAGCCTGAATCCCCTGCCATTAGTCACTACAACGAGAACCATGGATGAGAGAGTATTTCCTGTTGTCTTTCCCACAGCAAAGATACTGTCAGAGACAATAGGGGGTAATTTTGGAAGACAAAAAGATATTTCTAGTTGATGAAAAGATGCCTCTTATACAAACACACATACACACACAAAAATTTTATGAACCTGTAGGGATCAATTACAGAACAAGAGAAAATTAAGTGATATAAGCCATAATTCTTTCTTATGGAACCCAACTCGTTTTTATGCATTTCTTGTCTTTTTGAAAGAAAAAAACCTAGTGACCAGAACTGATTTACTCAATTAAACAGAACCTTTCTCCTCTTTAAAGCTGAAAGGGCAATTGTTGGTCTTATGGAACAGAAGTAGTAAAGGGAATATTTCTTCCTTGAAGGATTCTTGCAGTTGATGCCGAGATGACAAGGTCCATTGGATCAAAACAACCATAGGTTGAAGAAGAAGGAAGAACACAACATGTTAAATGCTATAGTTATATCCTTTAAAGTCTTATACTTAGATGTGGAAATGCTTCCTGACCTTAACAAAAGCAAATCCAATAAGCATGAGAACTAAAGCAACTTACAGCATGCCATAAAGATCAGAGGCCTTTCTTCTGCCTTTCCTTTCAGCATAGATCTGCTATTGTTGCAATAACAAAATACTGCCAACAGGCAATTCATTTTTTCACAGTTCTGGAAGCTAAAAGGATCCTTGCCTTTCAGGTGGCTCCCTTCTTACTGCGTCCTCACATGACCTTTGCTGTCTCAGAATACTTCCCTAGTGTCTCTTCATTTTGCTTTAAATACACCGGTGCTGTTGAATTGGGGATTCGCCTTTGTTGTGACATCTAACCCTACTTATCTAATTAAATATCCTGTCTCACAATAGAAGTTATATCTTTTTTTTTTACAACAGCAATATCCACAAGACAATATGTTGGAAAAGAACTTTCCATCTTGGTGATGTTGAGGAGACTGGGGAGAGGGAGGAAGTAACAATGTTCAACAATTTACTACCTTATGTATGTAACTATAACCCCTCTATACATCACCTTGACAATAAAATTAAATTGTAAACAAAAAGAAGTCACTTTTTTGGTTAGGGTTTCACTCTGTAAATTGGGTGGAGGGATTCTATGAAGTCAGCCCACAAAACTTCCCTTGGATTTCCTCTCTTTTTGAACAATTCAATACCAAAGCCCTTAGTTGGGGCTAAATGAGACTAGTCTCAGCCCAAGATTGGTGAGGGTAGATTACAGTAACTTTGCACAGTGTATTACATCTAATATGGATGAGTGGAAACAAGGGGAGTTGATCAGAGTACATTGAACGTGTGAGAGGAGCAATGTGTAGGGTTTCAAAGGATAAGAAGAAAGAAAATGACATCCCTGTTGGTGAGGGTGGGGGAAGATGTCCTGTAACAGATTTATCATCTCTGGGGCAGAGAAAAGACACGTGATATGCTACTCATAATTGTGTAGACAGAACAAGGCCAGCACCTGCAGGAAGCATGCCCTCAGTCAGCACAATCAAATGAGGTGAGAACAAGAACTCTGTTTGTAGAGGAGGTGCTTTGTGTGCTCTATTAGAATCTTCCCATGGAAAAGCAGTGACAGGCTGGCCCACATGGTCAGGGTATGAGTGGAATTAGGGAGAATACTCATGTGTGGAGAGGGCAACAGGAATGAGACTGGCTAAGAAAATATGTCAAATAAGTAAAGCCGTTAAGAATCATGGGAGCCTGTTTCTGTCAGAGTAGAGAGTTATAAAGACGGAAAGAGAAGAAATCAAAGTGAATTTGTAGGGTATTTGTATAGAATTGGAATTTTGAGAGTGAATTTCTGGCATCCAATTTATATAGAAAAACAAACAAAAATAAATAGAAACTTATGTGTATGTGTATGGATGCATATGTAAACTTGCACGTCTCTTACTCTCTGTGGGAGCATGGATGTTGAGGTCTTTGGATGAGAAGTGGAAGTTTCAGTGTGAATTCCAAGTATCCAATTTATAGAGAAAGAGATGCAAGTATATATATATATATATATATATTTATATATATATATGTGTGTGTGTGTGTGTGTGAAATGTGTGTGTCTAAGTATATACACTTGCCCCTGTCTGCTGAAGGAGCATGAAGTTGTGGTACACTAATAGCTGTGAGTTCAACCAGACTTTGCTCACTAAATAGCTTTCTTTTCTGGAAGAAACTAATGCTCCAAGAAAAAATTGTTTGATTCCAGACTTGGGGCATGAAAGTAAAAGACGAGCCTTTTACAAAAGAGATATCAAAGAATAGTCGGGCTGGCATAAAGGACTTAGAAGCCAACTTGAACCTGCAGTCACCAGCCAAATCTTTGACTATTTTAACACTAGATAAATAATGCTAATAAATGATTTAAATCCATTGAATATAATAGAAAAGTTCATGCAAGTAGAAATAAGGAAATATTTCCATATAAAATCTGAACATTTGATGAGGAACTGGTATTTACATAGACTCAAATTACCTTCTCATGAAATATTCATTAGTGGTAAAAGGACCAGAGTAATTTATAGTGGAGAAGCCCGGAAGGTAGCACCTTAATCAAGTGATCAATGTGAACACTAGGATAAATTAATGCTGTGAACTACCTGATGGGATACAATGAGAAGAACGCAGCACCAGTCCTGCCTGTGTGTAGCTTAAATCTCCTCATGAAAATATAGCAATCAAAGCACATTACGACATCCTCTGTTAATATGAAGGAAGTCAAGCAAAGACTGGGGAACTGTTACAGACTGAAGACATACTTGATGAAGGCTATGCATGATTGTCCACTGAGTTCTGAGAACTTACGTTAGGGATGCTTCAATGCTAATTTCCTGATTCTGATGATTACCCTGTTTTCCTGTAGGAAACTGTGTTTGCTGGAGGGAAAATGCACTATAAAATATTCAGTCAAACGGAAGCACAAGTTGGCAACTCGAAATGGTTTGGAAAAAAGTTTATAGCACCTAAAGAAGAACTTTAGGCCACTTTAAATATTGAAATGGAAAAAAAAAACAGAAAATACATAATCTTTAGTGACAGAAATCTGACGAGTACAAAGCAAGGCAAGGCAGGGTTTTACCAAGAAAGACCAACGAGGAAGCATTCAAGAGTGATAAATGTGTTTTAGATCATGAATAGAGTATAGTTACTTGGGTGTGCATATTACTCAAATCGATCAGACTTTATGCTATGGAAGCATGTACCTTGCAGCATTGTACCTTAATGAAGTAATAAGTACACAAAAGTGGAGGAGTTGACAACGGGCAATTCATTCAAACTGCTTGGCTTGGAAATAAAGAAGAGAAATGAGAGAAATGAGGCTTAGCTGGAGTAGGCTCAAAAATCAAAGAAAAGAGCTTCTTTTTACGTTTCTTTTTGTTATGCTTCTAGATTCAGAACACGTTAACTACGGCATATGAGTTATGGAGTGTGTTGAAGAAAAGAGGTACAGGAAGAAAGGCTGCATCTAGGAGTGAGAAAGAGAGATTGAAAGAGAACAGGACAGAGAGAGAGAGAGAGAGACAGGATCCCAGAAACAGAACAATCTGGCACATGGGTGACCAGATTCCTGGAGAAAGAGTTTTGTAATTCCCAGGACCCCATCAAAATGATATGGGTGTGTATCTGGTATCCAGACCAGGATCCAACTCTGACTTCGAAGCTCAATATGGAATGGGAACGCTGTGGCTTTGCTCACTAATCTAGATTCAGCCCGCAGAAAAAAATAAAGGTAATTTTATTAAACCTACCCTTTTATTGATTACATAGCCTGGATCATCTTAATTAATTAAGACTTGCCTATAGATTAGCAGTTTGCTCAACCAACAAAGAAAAAAAAAGTAGAAAAAAATAGACAATAGTTCTGGAAGAAATGCAAAGTCTGGACCTACTCAAGGTCATGTGATTCATCTGTAACTGAATTTGATAAGATGCACTGGATTTTCCTAGCCCATTGATATGATATAGTTAGAAGGTTACAAGATTTAGAAATCACCTTTGAAAGGGTTAAGGGAAAAAAATTGTGACTGTAGGTTTGCTTACATGTTGAACTAGTTTAATAAATTTTGCTTTTCAATGATATTTTTGATAACAAATTTACCAGGATGCTATTATTCATCGTTTAAGTTGTTTAATTAGAATTCAGAATTTAGAGAAAATACTTTTTTTTAAGTTTTTACTTTTTTTTTTTTTTTTTACAAAACAGTATATGCCTGAGTAGAATCTGTTGTCCTCTTTTAAATGTCTCTGTCCTTCTCAGAGGGAAACCTGCTGTCATTGCTCCATGGAAACTCCTGAACTCAAGGGCCCAAGGGAGTCTCATCCTATAGACCTTATACGTTTAGCAGGTTTTAGTATTTTAACTAGACAAGCCTGTGCAACAATTTTAGATTAATTATAATTCTAAACAAAGGCAATCATCATTTCCTTTCACAAATGAAACTGCAGCAATATTTCCCACTTATTCATACAATGTGTTTTCCCAGCAGGTAAAACAAACAAAGCAGTGAGTGTATTTAATTTATTATTGTTATGGATGGAATAATAAGAGAAAGTTGCTTTGTTTCTAATGTGTATTCAAGCACACTATCCAGTGTTGAAAGGATGTGTATTAAAGTTACATTAACAGCTAATTTAAGAAATGGAAATTTTGTACTTTCCTTTTGGTACAAATCTCCCCATAGGTACAATTCATGAAATTGTTTTATGTGAAGGCTTTTTCGTTTGTGTTTCATGATGTGGTTAAGTTGAAGAACACCCAAGCAATCACTTTTTTATGGCCAGCTCAGAAACCAATCTGTGTAAACACATGAATTTGAGAAAAAAATCAACTTTTCTTTCAGTATCATTGCATTCAGAGTCTCATAGTGAAATTTATCCTACAAAGCACAAATTTATCCTATATGTGGCTCACACAATATTTCATAATGCTCTCGGCTAAGTCACTTTATGGAGTCAAGAAACTTCCTTTGGATTTTGATGTAACAGCTGACCTGGAAAATGATAGATTTAAAAGAGTCATCTCAACAAATACAGATGGAATCACACTAAGGCAGGCGGTGGATTTCATGAAGCCAGCTGTCTAGAAGTGAATGACAGATTCTCCTTGAATGATCTTTCCTTCAACCTAAAATAATACTCCTCAGAATGTAACATAGCTGTTTGGATAAATTCACTTTCAAATTTCACTGTGCAAAACACTAATTGGACATTTACAGTAGTGAGATGCAATTAATTGAGGCTTCACGGGCTATCTTGAGGTAAATGGGATGAACTGATCTTCAGATACTTAGATGAGGCAGATTTTTTACAATAATACAGCATAAGAGTTAAGGGAAGCCATGGATTCTATTCTCAACTTATACCACTTATAAACTTTATATTCCCAGTCATGTTCTGTGAAGCTAATATAAACTATACAAAGATCGAATTAAGAACCACTTATTTGATGTATGCAAAATAATTAGCATGTTAGTGGTACCAAATTACTACCAACTACTATTCATTTTAACATGCTTAATTTAACATGCTATCACTTAGCACCTATTTTTGTGTCTTAGATATAAAATAAAAATTAAGAGAAACCAGTGGGTTTTGATGAGCTCAAGTTGATCAACTAAAACATGTGTTTTTACCATCAAAAGCAAACCCATATATGAAAAATACACTGCTTAGGCTTACACACACACACACACACACACACACACACACACTAAAACAAATCAAAACAAAAAAGTCTTGACAGAGTAAAATGTCCAAAATGAAGAGCTACTAGTTGCTCTGATATATTTAATGCAATTCCAATCTTAAATGTACAGAAATTCCAACCTTATTTAAATATATAACAAGTAATAAAGATATACTCTTTATTAGCTCTATTTTATTTTTTAAAAAGAAACTATGAAGTCAAGGTTCAGTATTTAGCTTAGAAAATAGTCCTTAGATGGCCCTAGGCAAGCCCTTTACTTTATAGATGACTAAACTAAGACCTACAGAAACTAAGTGATTTGCAAATGATCATAATAGCAAAGCAAAGAGTAAAAATCAGGTCAGAAAAACCTCAGTGCAATTTTCTTTATTTTATGTCATACTTCATAAATGAAACTTAAGGTGAATTGCTATGCCTTGTTGTTTAAAAGAGATTATATGGTGAGCTTTCATAACAAAAGACATATTCGATGAATGAAATGCAAGGTGAGAATTCATATCAGTCAATTTTAAGGAAATTCATAAAATTTAATGTTTCCATTATTTTGCTCCTTGACATTGAATTCTTAGATGCTGGTAGAAATATTCTTTTATTTGGCTTAAGTTATTGTATGTATTCTTGGTTTCTTATAGAAAATAATAAGCAAACAAGTATCCTTTTTTGCATCACCTTTAGATGAGCTTTGTATAAATAAACTTCTGGAGACATTACTGGATTAATGGATAAAATTGACAAAAATCAACTTGGAAATTTCATAATGCAACTCAAACATTTGCAACTGTAGCATTGCTTGCATTGAATTTTGTTTTCCTAATACATTTTCATTGAAAAAATCAAATTTGATGAGACTTACTCCCCAGCCAAGACTTATAATGTATTTACAACTCTTTGTCATATATAAGTGGACAATTATTACCTATTCCTCATCCACATGCCAATGGTTGATTATACTGGAGCTTGTACTAAAGAAAGTTTGCGTTTCTATGTATTAATAAGAAATTGTGGTTACTGAACAAATAATTCATGTCTGAAACACAATGGGTAATTTCTCTTGATAAAGGACATTCTCAAACATTAAAACTTTCTATAACTAGCCCAAACTCATGACTACAACTGCATCAGAAATCACGTGGTCAATGACTATCTAGCCTGAACCACTTTTACATTTAGAATTAGAATTGGCTGTCTCACTCTAACAACAACAGATGCTGGAGGGGATGTGGACAGAAGGGAACCTTACTTCATTGTTGGTGGGAATGTAAACTTGTTCAACCACTTTGGAAAGCAGTATGGAGGTTCCTCAAAAGACTACACATAGAGCTCCCCTATGACCCAGCAATCCCACTTTTGGACATTTACCCAAATGATTACAAACAAGACCACACTAAAGCTACCAGCACAACTATGTTTATTGCAGCGTTATTTACCATAGCTAAGATATGGAACCAGCCCAGATGCCCCTCAGTAGATGAATGGATCAAGAAAATGTGGTATATATACACAATGGAATTCTATGCCTCCATCAGAAAGAATGACATTGCCCCATTTGTTAGGAAATGGAAAAACTTGGAAAAAATTATATTAAGTGAAGTAACCCAGGCCCAAAGAGACATAGGTCCCATGGTTTCCCTTATTTGCAATATCTAGTATATGTATGAGTCAAGTGGAAAAGGTCAGATAATGTGATGTTAGGAAAATGAATCCTTAGATATGTATTTTAATGTTTTTTTTCCTTTCATGCATTTGTTTCTAACACATTTATAAGATTATCTCTTTGTTGCTTTGTATGTCCCTCCCCCACAGTATAACCCCTGCTTTCACTATATTTGATGTCAGTATAACTTGTAGAGGAGATGGGGAAAAACAAGTCGTTTAAGGATACAGGTGGACCTGTTGCAACAATGAGAAGTACAAGTCGTCATGTTGAAAACGAGCTTTACAATGTTGGTGTGGGGGGGGAGCGGGGAGGATTGGGTGGGGGGGTGGAATGGGGAGGCTGGGAAGGGATGTGAAGGGTAAACAAAGGAGGAGGCTGCAATGCTTGATAAGAAATGTACGCATTAACCTGCCCATGTAATTGTACAGTGTGTTCACAAAAAATAAAAATTTAAAAAAAGAATTGGCTCTCTCAATAACGTTGACATACTCTGTAAGAAACTTTTTAAAGAAAGACTATTGAATAATAGATAAATCTGTGTATTAAGTTTTTTCATGTAGGATAAATACTAATTAGTTTGGTACTTCACAATGTATAAGTAAATTAGATGTTAAAATAGATATACTGTTATTTTACAGGTAGACCTATGAAATAGATCAAAACTTAAGAATTAATATCAGTAAAATAATAATGAATATTTTCCAAAGACTTATAGAAGGTTATTGAATTTTCACTCAAGAAAAGTTTGTTAAATCCTTAAAACTTGCTGTCAAAAAATGTTCCTCTGATAAATTATTTTATTTCAAGACCAAAATCTTAACCTAATTTCTTAATATAATTAAACTGCAAAGACCCAGAATGTGAACATCCAAGAACCAGAATCTCTGATGCCTGAGGGCAGAAGAGAACTGTCCAACTCAAGAAGAGGAAGAGTAAATGAGTCTTTGCTCTACCTTTCTTTTCTATTAGGGTCCCAAATAGATTTAATAATCTCTACGACAGTATAAAGGGCACATTTCTTTTCTGGGCTCACTAGCTCAAATGTTACTTTCTTATGAGACCACCTTAGATGTATCCAGAATCATATTTGAGTAATTATTGGGAAGTCTTAGCCAGTCAAGATAATGGATAAAATTAGCTAACATACTGCCTAAGAGAAGGACAGATGCTTAAATGAAGCCACAGATATCCAAATAAGGAAAGTGTCAGTTATGATATATTATTATTTCCAGATATCAAACTCTCTCAGTCTTATGGCCTCCTTAATGTTTATAAAAGCAAATTAATTGTGGATGATACCAACCTAAAACTATCATATTTACTTATCATATTTATGCAGTTTCTTAAATACAGATCAAACTAGAGTCAATAAAGTATCAGTATGATTAGTCTCAGGATCAAATTTTGGCCAGAGGCTCACACCTGTAATCCTAACTACTCAGGAGGTTAAGATCTGAGGATCATTGTTCAAAGCCTGCCCGGGGCAGGAAAGTCTGTGAAACTCTTCTCTCCAATAAACTATCAGAAAACCGGAAGTGGCATTGTAGTCTCAAGTGATTGAGCGCTAGCTTTGAGCTGAAGAGCTGAGGGACAGAGCTCAGGCCCAGAGTTCAAGCCCACGACCAACAACAACAAAAAGATCAAATTTAGGTTGTCAATTAAACAATACAAGAGTTTATTTATTGTTCTATCTCACTGTACATAAATGTATAGATTTTAGGAAATAAAAATTGAGTTGCATATATTATATGTATAAAACTGATTCTTGAAACAATAGTACACTTACTATTTGTCATGGAGTAGTCTAAAACAGAAAAAAATACATATTTCTCTCTTTCAAAAAGGTCAATGGAAAACACAGATGAAACAACACCAAAAGTTTCCATAATCAAATTATTAAAATGTACATTTCATGTTCTCTGATAGATAAGTGAAAATAATAAGAAATGTCTCTATTAACAATAAAAACGAAGTAACATTACATGATGAAGAGACGTAAGGCTCTTTATTAAAAGCAATATAGTGAGACATAAACTTCTACCCAGGCAGTGGGCATTCTCTCTCTCTCTTTCTCTCTCTGTTTCCAAACACTCAGTCCTTAAAAACTGCTGGCTGATGTGCACCTGTGAAATTGAGTGTGCACCCAATTCAACCTGCCTGGCCAGAATGAAGAACTCAGAATGATAAGAAAGTTATGTGAATTTGTAAGAGATACACGTATGCTGGTGGAGTCTAATAGAAATATTTTAACCACTGGGCTGAATCCAATCTGCACAGCAATTTAATAGACTATCAACCACAAATGCAATCCATAAGGCAAGTAAATGGGTACCAAAAGCAATAGGTAATTTTATTGGAATGGAATTGGTAGAATCAAACTAATCTATGTGAAAAGGGAAGCTGCCTGGTAATAACCTATAGTCAAAATCTTCAACAAGAAGAAGTAACCAATCATATCCTTATGATATATTGCTTTGGGAAAAAAATCAATCAGGACTGTAGGACCTAAAACTTGAAACATTTGTTGTTGTAGTTGTTGTTAGTGGTGGTGGTGGTGGTGGGGTGGTGGTAATTAGAACTTTTCTTTTTTTGCTAGAATATTTATTGCATTAGATGTACACATTAGATATATTCTGTTGGAACAGAACTTAATGCCAGTGTTTCAAAGAAATTACATGTTCAAACATATATGTTTATGTGACTTTTTAAAAATCCAAACCAGTATCACTGAGATACATTTTTACTACATTACTAAACCATGTATCAATTGGACACTGTTTTAAAATTCCATCTGTAGGAATTATTTCCAGAGTGAGGAATTATACAAAGAAATTAATCAAATGCAAGAAGCCATGCAAAGAAGCTGATTTCCTGGCGTTATAATCATAATTCAAACAACATGAATTTAAAGGATTCTTGGTGGCCCCATTTTGACTTCAGTAATTGGAAATATTTGGATTAAATATAAAACATTTTATAAGAGGAAATAATATTTAAAAACAATCTTTTATAGAAAAAAGCTCTGAGAAAAAAAAACACAAGACAACAATGAACTTCCTTATGAAAATGGTCTAGAACTGTCTGAAAAGATTGAAATAAACCAGATGATCCAAATATCCTTTCTGGCAGATGACTAATTTCTTTCGTATCATGTTCTCATAGTATATGACAATAATATCACCTGGCTATATTGTTCTGCAACTATATAATGGCATGCATCTCTCTCTCTTTCTCTCTCTCTATATATATCTAATATTCTTTCCCCTCATGTGTTGTTTGGCTGAAGCTTGCTGGCTGTGCTAGTTGTTAAACTTCTTATTATATTTTTATTGTAATGATACTGTACAGAGGGGTTACAGTAACATGAGTAAGGTAATGAGTACTTTCCTATGGAGCATTGTTACCCCTTCATTTTTTAGGCTTTGGCTTTACATACTAAGGAAGGCTACAGTTTGATGGTAAGGAATCAATGCGTGAGGCAGACTCAAATCAGACTTCACTTAACAAAATTTAATGATCTTAGTTCTCTTTTTCCTAAATGCAGTGGGAATCCGTTGACAAGTTTTAAGAAATGGAAGAGAGCGAGCATGGTGGTACATACCTGTAATCCCAGCTAATTGGTGGAAAGACAGGCCTCAGACACATGACCCTGTCACATAAAAGGGAGGTGGGGGGAGGAAAAAATCACGGAGAATAATAACAATCGTCAAACATAATTCACAGAACAATCACTCTACCCTTGACGAGGTGTACAGAGAAGGGTGTCCTGTGTGTGGATGGATCCTGGGTGAGCCAAGAGTGTAACAACACAATCACCTGAGGCAGTAGCTTATGCATTTTAATGGTGAAGGTGGAGAGGGAGAAGAAAAGTTGCAGAGAGCTCAGACATGCATCTGACATGGCGTTTCTGCATTGATTCCATGTCAGCAAATAAAATCAGTTGTTTCTTCTGAAAGTAAAAGGCTGAAAATACATTTGCAAAAGGTCATCTAAATGAGCAGAGGCCAATGGCTCACACCTATAATCCTAGATACTCAGGAGGCTGTGACCTGAGAATCAGTGCAAAGCTGGCCCAGGCTGACAAATCTGAGAAAATAAATAAATAAAAACACATCTCCAATTAACCAGCAAGAAGCTGGAAGTGGAGGCATGGCTCAAGTGGTAGAGCAACAGCCATGAGCAAAAATGCCTAACAGGAACAAAGTCCAGAGTTCAAACCCCAGTATAAAACCACGAGTGCGCATGCGTGTGGGCACACACACACACACACACACACACACACACACACACACACAGTAATTATCTAAATAAAACATTTTACACTAACATCTTACATAAAACAGATAAGAGCAACTGAATTTTCAAAAAGGATTACATATTTCACAACAATAAGGGTGCCCTATAAACAGAGAGTTATGTCAAAGTTTCTATAGTTACCCCTCTTCTACTAGATGTTATTAAATTTAGAATTTATTAACTTACTGTGAATGTATTTTTATAGGGTTATTATAATCTGAAACCTTAAGGGAATAGAAGCAAAAAGAATATGCTTACTTAGACAAAAGATATAACAAAACAGATTATTTACTCATAAGTAAATATACATAAATGCAACAAAGGAAACCATTAAAGCGGATGTCTAATATATCCTAAAGCACTTGTCCCTGAATGAGAGTAGGGATTTGGATACATTAAACTGAACCTAGTTTTGTGCAAATGCCCATATCAATAAAAGTTAAAAAGGTTTGAGTGATGTTAAACATGCTCCTTGGGGGTAAGCTAATTAGTAAACTAGAGAGTCTTAAAACTCTCAAGTGCCATCTTTGAACTGAAGAAGACATCTACTAATGAAGTCCCAATGGGCTAAAAGTCTAGGTCTAGCAGTATGTGTATTTCTTATGTGAATTTCAACTATGTCTGCACATGAAAAGGAATTTGAAGCTTGAAAACGTAGGGTGACAATGTCCACAGCTATGAGCTGGAAGCATTTTCTTTTTAATTTACTGATGATATTTAATTCATATGAAAAAATCAGATGCTACTGAAGTAGCTGATACACAGAGAGAAAAGGAAAAGAAATTGCATGTTAATACATTTGGAGTTGCAACAAATAATAGGAGGGTAGATATTTAAGGGGATATTATGGCAAATTAAATCTGTCTCTGACTCATTTAAATATTACCAAAATAAAAAAGCAAACTATCTAGTTTTGAAAACCTCTAGAGGCCTACCATATCAACTTTTGTGACTGCTAGTTTTTAATGAAACACCTTAGAAACCAGATAGTCATATTTATTTGGAAATTAGCATACATCACCTCATTTTTACATTTTGTAATTAAAGTTTAAGATGGATTAATATAAATTATAAACAAAGGCTAGCACATGTGTCCAATGTATATAATCAAAATGACCTTAGATATAAACCAGGCGACCTAATTCAAGTTTCCTCTCTGGCCCTATCTGGTTCATATCTGCCAGTTATTTCTCTATGAAATCAGGAACTTAGAAGATATGGTTTCTCTTCCTTTAGGTATTTACCCTTATTTCGTAGTGTGATTATATGATCTTAGCTTAGATCCAGCTGATTCATAGAAACCTGTATTTTGTATTTTGGGGACTGGGTAGTCACTTAATTTCCTTAATCTCTACAAGAGGACCAAGGTTGTTTCAGAGCTGGATACCATTTTGGAACACAATATTATGATTGATCTTTTATGCTTCATGAAAGACACCTGCAGGGAGTTGGCTTTGCTGATTAGATTTCCACTGTGTTGTGGTAGTGTCTTCCTCTTTGCAGCTGGAGACTGTAGAAAGTTTGAGTAAGATTTGGGGACCGGAAGAGTTTATAAACTCTTTAGCCTAGTCTGGCTTTAAAACAGTATTATGACACGAAGGAGCACATGTAGGAGAGCAAGATCCATATGCATCCCAAATGACTTCTCTGAGACCACAAGGAAAACTCCCATACCTACACTGCTAGCCACTGAAAAATCTAGAAATAGTTTAACAAGGCAGAGGTACAATTTAGAAACAAAACTGAATTCAGTTAAACCAGCGCAGAGCACACACACATCCTTACAGCATCCACACCTTTTCTTGTACCCCTTTCAAGCTAATTTAGAATTCTTATTCTGCCTCTCTTTGTTAATTTTTTCTTTGAAATGGAAGAGAAAAAAGGAGAAATAAAAGAAATGGAACGGGACATGGTGATGCACACCTATAATCACAACCACTCAGGAGGTAGGAGCAGGAGAACAGAGAATTCAAAGTAAGCCTGAGGAAATTTAGTGCGATCCTATCTCAAAAGCAAATAAAAGCAAAAGGGCTAGGAACATGGTACCAGTGGCAGAGCACTTGCCCACCATGCACAAAGAACTGTGCTCAATCCTTAGCATCACCAAAAGAAACAGAAAATACTAACAGGGGAGGAATGAAAAGAAATCAACAAAATCTTTTTAACCTGCTTAAAAGTATCAAAATTCACCAGAGAAATGGTACAGAGCTGAAGAATGATTAGGCCTAAGGAGAGTAAGTAACAAGCAATCATTGTTAAGCTGTTTTCTGAAAACTGGAAAACAGCAATCATTAGACACATGTGTGTAGTACTTGCTATACCTGTATCTCACCTGCTTATCGTCTATTTCTATTCTAAACCTTTTTACCCAAAATGGAAATGTCTTTTATTATATGTGTACATTCTTTTAAAACTGCCTGCAGTACCACATGCAATATTTGTTACTGTTGGGGTAGAGTTTTAATATATCTGATTATACAGAGAGTGGTTTGATTCAGGAACATTGAAAAGTTCTTTTTATCTTCTGCTGTTTTCCTGGATCGTTACAACTTAAGCATGTAGTTCTGTCTGAAATCAGACAGTGATTGGACTTTTGATGTTTCCAGACTTTGAAATGAAAATATCCCTCATACCTTAAGTGTTGCTATCTATCAATGATAGCATTATTAAAGTGCATTGTGGCCTTCTAGCACTTTGCTTGTGCTAAACTGAAGGACAAGAGTTTCATGGAGAGAGCTCTAAACTAGAGACATGGACAGGAGGTTCCATCATATATTTGACTTCAGAAACAAGAACCTGTGATATGACAACACACAAGCTCTGAGGGTCAGTAAATGTTATATGCTTCACAGTCTCATCTCCAACTGGTCCTGGGTCCCATTGTATTTATTAAAACCATCCTTTAACCTGTCTTGTTCTTTTCCATTATAACAGGCATTTCTTAAGGTCATAAGTTGATTATAACTTCAAATATTAGATATTTTATCGGTGTTTAGAGTGTTGCTCAATCCTGGGGTGAGTGCAAACATTGATTAAAAAAAAAAAGTAGAAGAATCACTGAGGAGAATGAAGAACTCTTTTTTTAATTTTTATTTCTTATTGTGAAAATACTGTACAGAGGGGTTACAATTACATGGGCAAGATAATGAGTACATTTCTTATCAAGCATTGTAGCCTCCTCCTTTGTTTCCCCTTCCCATCCCTTCCCATTGTCCCCCCACTCCCCCACCCAGTCCTCCTCCCCCTCCCACCAAAGTTGTAAAGTTCGTTTTTCCACATAATGACTTGTACGTCTCCTTGTTGCAATGGATCCACCTGTATCCCTATTTAAACGATTTGTTTTTTCCCTTCCCCTCCACAAATTATACCAACATCAAATAAAGTGAAAGCAAGTGTTGTACCATGGGGGAGGGACATACAAAGCAACAAAGAAATAATCTTATAAATGTGTTAGAAACAATCACCTGAAAGAAAAAAACATTTGAACACATATCTTAGGGTTCATTTCTCTGGAATTGGTGGAATGAAGAAAATGGTGTTTAATAGTTAAACATTGGAGGCAGGAAAGGAAAAGGAAAATAAATAAATGGGGGATAAAAAACAGAAAACATAATTATACTCAAAAAGTAAGAAAGAGCAGACAGTTTCTGGTGGAGAAATTATACTTACCCCAGCAAAGGTATAGTTTAATATAGTAGGGAGATACATAGAGAAAGTGAGCAGGAAGATGTACAAAACAAAAGGAAAGCAATAATTAAGCTGAGACAGAAAGAAAATGACTCATATCTCCTTTCTTGAGTAAAATAAGCATTGGGATATTTGTCAGGAAAGGTGATATGTAGAAAAGGAAATAATGTGAATGAAGCAACCTGCAAACAACCTTTAAATCTACTCTTAATCTTTGTTTCCTCAAGAAAAGAATTTCAATTTCAATTTACCTTGTTCTTCACGATTGCAGGTGTTAAGATTGTTATTTGTGTTGTGTTCACATTGCTCTAGGTCAGTAGCAACAATTAGTTTCAGGCAGAGATGAGACTTGTTTATCTTTAAAGAAATAGGTTTAAAATTTCATTTTGTTTCAGACATAGTTGATTCTTATGGAGAAAAAAGATTAAAATATATTTTGTTGCAGATAATAGATCACTGAAGTCAAAAAATTAAATAGGAAAAAAGTTGTTTGGGGAAAGGGATTCACACTCTTTGGCTTTTTTGCTCTATACTGGTACACTATCACTTGAGCCACAGAGCTAGTTAATTGTGCCTCACAGCATAAAAATCCAGCCTTGAGCACAGAAGTTTAGGGACAGCGTCCAGGGCCAGAATTCGGCACTTGGACCAACACAAAAACAAAAACATTGAGAAATGTTACTCCTTCTATCACTCTCCCCAGCGAGATGTACTCATTAGCTGACTTGTTGAATTGAAACCCTTTGTACAACTACTTTGAAGAATTAAAATAAATAAATCAACATTAAGATTCGACCATACCTCAATACATGGAATTATCAAAGATACAAACAAAAACCAATGCTGACCAATGCTGCAATGAATGTAGGGAGAAAGCAATATACCTATTATTGAGTTGATGGGATTGTAAATAAATTAGAGGCTGAGATCTGATGATCACAGCTCAAAGCCAGTTTATGAGACTCTTATCTCCAATAAAAATTACCAGAAAAACAGAGGCACAAGTGGTAGTCCATTAGCCTTGAGCAAAAGAAGCAGTACCTAGGCTATGAGCTCAAGCCCTAGGACAGGTACAAAAAATGGGTGGGAGGCAGATAAGGGAAATAATTGTCTATAACAATATAGGCATAGTGGAAAATTAATGAAAGAATCATGAGTAGAAAATGTTCTTGAGGTAGAAAGTCATAATTTTGACATATTGGTTAACTCCAAACTCTGATATTACAAAGAGGAACATAAAATCATATATAGCCTTAGAACTCTGTGAAACAATTAAGAGTTCTGCTTATATTGGAGAGTTCTGAGGTAATTCTCTGCTCTTTCTTAAGACTAATTATACAAACCCAAGCCAAGTATTTAAGCCAAAATGTGACTTCATCTAAGCCTCACTTCTACCAGCTCTTAATCCCAGAGAATCTACCAGCCTGCTTGCATATTTTCTTTAGAAATATCCCATCTTGTTGAGGGAAGGGAAGCTATATCTGTTTTGTTTTGTTTTGTTTTTTGTTTGTTTACTTTCCTATCCTTGTTCTAAGTGAAGTATAAATTGGCTTGTTTTGTTTTAAGAGTGTAATTGTCAAGAATATTTAAATCCATCTGCTTTACATACATGAATGAAGAAGGAAATCCTATTGACAATTAAGTACCAAGAGTTTTCACCAGTGTCTTGAGTATATTTTGGTACCATTTGCAGGAACTATTTATAAGGTACTTTGGAGTTCAGAGATTTGTATTAATGTAAGAAATTTTAAAAATAATCATCAGGCAGCATAAGGGGAAGGTATGATTTCTTTTCTTCCAGTGCATTGCATCCAGAAGACCACAGTGCTAAGTGGTGAGTGAAAGGCCTAGAAAGGAGATAAAATAATCAGTGGTTATCTAAACTGACTAGAATAAGGAGGTGCTTTGAATTATAGAAAACAAATTGCTATACTATCCCAATAAGATAGTTTGGTTAAAAGAAATAGTGCTGGAGGAACTGTCCTATAATGAGGAAAAAGGACCGGTTAATTTAGGGTTCTTACTTGGAAAGAAAAGTGCAGATAAGGAGGTCAAAGTTTGCTCAGTTTTGATGATAAATGAAACTTTGAGATATTTAGTTATGCAGTATAATATCCAACATAATACCATACCCCAAGCTCTCAGATTCCCTCCAAATATAATATTTCTCTTCAACTCCTTTACCCTTGACTTCTTTTTGTGAAGCTACAATGTGCTGTGATTCTTTTCAGTAGAAAAAATAAGATTTGAGAGTAAAACAAGACATGATGGTATTACAGTAACATTTCCGAGATTCATTGTCCATTGGACATAAGACAATTTTGCAGCAGCACCCCTGAAGATAGAAGACTAACCTTTGCAGTGTGATAGTCAGGTTGTTGAATTTGGTAGACAAGTTGTGATTGGATTGTCCTTATAGCACCACTACATCAAGGCAAGATGAAAATTGTAAGAATCACTCCGAGACTGAGAAAGCACCTGATCTGAACTGAGTAGATCAAATAGAATAGAAAGCCTTACAACCATGTGAGATTACCAGACTGTAAAAATCTAAGAAACTCCCTCAGGAAGTTACAGGAGGGAAATTAGTATTTAAGCCACATCTCCAAGCACATCATTTATTGAAACATTCAAGTCTGTCTTGGAAGAAGAGAGGAGTTCTGTGGCAGACACAATTGAATAGTTTTAGGACCTTTCCTGGACTTGCATGCAGGCTAAGATCTGATTCACTGGTGCTTGGAGACCTCAGAGGGCTGAAAAAATCCTTCCCTTAAGTAACTAGAGAAGTTTTCGGAAATTAAATTCCAGAGCTGGGAAAACAGAATACGCTCCTGAAATACTACTACAGTGGCACTGTTCAGAGACTGAGAACAGAGAGAAGAATGGTGTAGGCTTTGTATTAAAAATAATATGAAGATTTAAAGTTGGAAACTTCCACTGCCATGATTACATGTCTGGCTGCCCTAAAAGAAAATAAGCAGAACCAGACACTATCAATTCATAAGAAATGTTTCAGAAGAAGGGGAGACATTTTTCTGCATGGTGTTGAGCTTCAACAATCCTTGACAGTAGAGTGCAGAGATAGCCTTAAGCACAATTTGGAGAAACAAGACAAAATTACTAGAGAAGTTCGTGCAAGAAAAATGAAAGACAAAGCTAGATGAGCAAGTGTAAACATATTTCCAGAGTTTAGAGTCCATGTGTATTCTCAATTGACTTCAATTAATGAATCTAATTAAAGATGCCAATAATTATCATGAAGCCCTTAGGGATAGAGCCACAGGATAGACTTTAGGATAGTACCTCGTTTGCTTACTAGCAAAGCAGATATAAGGGGAAATATACAAAGAAAGCACCCCTAGGTGTTATGGGCACGGATAAGACATTTCTCTAATGACTATTTAAAGACTGCTATGTTTTAGGCATTAAGAATATAGTGGTGAGCCAGCTGCCGGTGACTCACACCTGTAATCCTAGCTACTCAAGAGGCCTAGATCTGAGGATCACGGTTCAAAGCCAGCCCAGACAGGAAAGTCCATGAGACTCTTATTTCCAATAAATCAATCAGAAAAATGGAAGTGGCCCTGTGGCTCAAGTGGTAGAGCACTAGCCTTGAGCTGAAGAGTTGAGGGACAGCACCCAAACACCCAGGTCCAGAGTTCAAGCCCCACGACCAACCAAAAAAAAACTAAATAAATCCCCCAAAAAACAATATAGTGGTGTGGTGAAGCTTGACACTTGTGGTTCATGGCTGTCATTCTTGCTACTCAGGACACTGAGGTCTGGAAGAACAATATTGAAGCCAGCTCAGACAGAAATTTCTATGAGACTCTGTTAGGACAATGGAGGAGAAGAGAAAAGGAATAGGCCTGACTTGATCATCAACAGGCAAGGACTCTTTATTGAGGAACAGCGAGGGGTCCAGACTGTCCCTGGGATTGGGAGGTTGTGCATGAGAGTTGGGACAGGAGCTGGGTTTTTATAGAAGGTCTGAGCAAGGAGGCAGAGGTTAATGAAAAAGCCACCAGGTCAAGGGAGGTGGTGGCTTTTCAGTTGGGCCCACAATGGGATGTTTACAGTTGGGCTTAGGCAGATTGCCCTGCCTGCACTTCAAACAAGTTCACACATACCTGGGATTTTGCCTGGCATCTGTATTGGCCTGGAACAATAGGATAGGGGTCAATCCTTCAGACTCCATCTCCAATTAGCCAGCCATGAAGCTGAGCGGAAGGTATGACCCAGGTAGTGCACTAGCTAAGGAAGCAAGTACAGCAATCAAGCCAAGCAAGCAAAATATCCTGGGTTAGAAGCCACATAGCAGACACAAACAAAAAAAGGAAAAAAAAACATTTATGAGCCAGCTTACTTACAATTTATGGATTAGATCTCATAATTTACCTCCTATTCATAAGAATTAGTTATCAACAGCATTCTCAGGCCACTCATCATTGATCTCCTGGAACACTTCAGAATCAGGATGAGAAAATAGATATCAGAATCCAGATGAGGAGACAGATGCTCATAATAAACCTAGCTAGACTTGGAATGCGGCAATTGTTTATTTCAGTTCTGGTAAAGACAGCATTTCCTATCATAGTAGGATAGGAATGAATGAAAACATCCCTTCTCCCTTATGATTTTTCACTCAGGCAAGTAAAATCAATCTGAATTATAAGTAAGAGCAGAAGCAAGAGCAAACCACATACACAATGATCCAGAACTCAGTAGAAGGAGAATATTTTAGGGATTGGGATTTGTAGAGAAAGGGAAACCAGATGTGAAAGTATATGTGGCAAATTATAACATAGATCTCTATATTAAAATATGTTTATTCTCTTGCTTTCACCCTCACATCTCAGAAAATTTTAGTTTATTCTTGAGCTATTTCTTGATAGGTTCCTTTTCCAAACTAGGCTGAACTATAGAAAAAATAAAGATAAAAATAAAGATAGAGAGGCAGCACAGGAAAGTCAGGTGAACTAAAATGAGAAGGAATAAGCAACTTGAGAATGAATCTAGAAAAGAAAGAGAAAAGATTTCTGGAATGAGTATAGTTATATGATGAAGAGACACATAATTAGGAAGAATTTCATTTTATTTTTGCTCCAAAGGTGGAAGAAATATCATGATAGACTAAAAAGTCTTTAAATTTTTTATGAAAAGTGGATTTTGGGGGGAAGAGAGCTATAATTTTCCATCTTTGGAGTCTTACCTATAATCTGCTTCCAGGAGACTTCGCTGTGTCTATTTTGTCTAACATAACCACACACACTGATCCTTCTTCCTGATATTCTTAATCATATCAATTATTTATGAGTTTCATAACATTTTTCACACAACCCCTAATTCATTTTATTTAAATTCTTATATTGTGGCTTGACTCTCCTTTAAGATTTAAATTTGATGAAGTAAATATTTGACTCTGACTTATTTACACTACTAGCAGCCCTACTACAATACTTAATTTACAGTAGATATCCAATAAATAAGTGAATAAATAAGTTGAAAAGAAATGAGTAGGGATTTTCTAAAATGAAAAATGTTGCTCTTTTAAGTATGGTATTACCTCACAAAACTGGCTTTGATCTGATTGCATTGGTATAAATAGATATATACACAAAATGAATAAGAACTATTATATAAAATTTAACCATTATGAAGTCATTTAAAATTTCTTGTGTACCCTCCATTTTCTAAGGAGGAATAGTCAATTCTCTCTCTTTGACAGAATCTGACACATTAAAGTGTAGTTCCTCTATACTAATAAGTATTTCCCACTGTCATTTTACAAAGCAACAAATACCATCAACTTTCTTACTTCATTTTCTCATGGTGAACTTTATTTCCTTGTCCAACTAAGTAGTTTGTCACTCAGTGAAATTTCTTCCCTTCAGTTATAGTGTGTACAAACATTCCCTTAAATTAACCTCAGTCGTTTTACATATTGACTCTGTATCAATTAAATATATGTTATTCTCCCAATAGTCATGTGAGTGTAACTTTAATCATTTTAATTAAGTTATCATCACTCAACTCATGTAATGAAGTAGAAAATTTTACTCTAATCAAGTCTTCCCCAAAGAACCACAGCTAAATGGAAAACTCAATGCACATTATTGTTCCTCTTCAACTAAATTACATAATCCAATTGGCCATTTTTGCATCATAGAACTTAAGTTTCATTTAAATAAATCTCTGTTGTAAAGCAAGCAATAGTTGAACAATGCATTGTCAACCATATGTCAGCTGATCTTTGAAGATACTCCTTCAAATCCTTGACAAAAATATCCAGAATAAAATTATGTCTGATAAATCTAGCCCTTTCTCTATTCCACAGGTCAAATCATTATGAAAACTCATAAACACTACTGGTAAAAAAAAAAACCACACAAACTTGATTGGAAATATTCAGACTGTGGCCCAAAGTATTCAGGATGAAAATATTAAAATTTTTGAATAATTCAATGTTCAGTAATGAAATCTGTGTGTACTCATAACATATGATCATTTATTTACTTTGTCATAAATTATGTGCCTGCTTTATTTTACACTTCTCATAATGTATAATGCATAATGTTCATTTTCAAATCCACAAAAAGAAATTTAAAAGGCAAAGTAAAACTAAACAGAAGGTTTAATATTTTCTTCCTGAAGCTCAAGGAAGCATAGATTTCTGTCCTGGAGTGTGATTACTTGACTTGGAAGACTGTAAATCCATTCTATATGTGCATATGTAACATTCAAGGTACCTATGTTATCTTGGTTTAACATGTAGTGAATATATCACATTGTTCCCAATTGACATCATAGTATGACATTCCATCTTTCAAAAAATATCCATAGCAGTCAAATAGATTGTCTTTTCAAAATTTCAAGTAAGCTGGGCACTGGTAGCTCATGCCTGTAATCTTAGCTACTCAGGAGGCTGAGATCTGAGGATCATGGTTCAAAGTCAGCCCGGGCAAGAAAGTCCATGAGACTCTTATATCTGATTAATCACCAGAAAACCAGAAGTGGCACTGTGGCTCAAGCCATACAGTGCTAGCCTTGATCTGAAGAGCTCAGGGAGAGGGCCCAAGAGTTCAAGCCGCATGACAAAAAAAACAAAAAAGTTCAAAATTGCAGGTAAAACTTTACAAATATTAAACTGACAGGTCTGTGGATGCATTGATGCACTGTGCATGTCACACTTGAGTGTACTGTATGTCTCTTTCCCAAAAGGAACTAGCACTCACCTTTAAGGTTAGTACTAGTGAGAATGACAGTTCATACTCTCTCCGTTAGACATGCTCATTATCTTACTCAAGGCTTCCAGTGTCACAGGGCTAGGAATTCCTAACTACAATTTACAGTCAAGCAAAGTATAAATCAAACAACGGTTGCATTTTATCAGATATCAAAGAGTTGAATTCAAGCCTGAGACTGAGTGAGTGAAAGCTGGAGTAAGTTGTCACTGCAGTCTGCTGCTTCCTCGGCCTGAAGTGATATCTGAAGCTTGTTTTGATACTCCAGACCTCAGTCCCTTTGCCACACAGCAGGTAATGTCTTCTGTCCTGTGCTTCTGATTGTGTGGCTATTTTTCAGATCTCAGTTGTTCTCAAAGGCCCATGTGTCAAAGGTCCCATCCTCAGGGAAAAGTGTGGGAACTGTTAGGAAGTGTTGGGATTTTCTTGCTCCTGTCTCTCTCTTTTTGCTTTGTTTTTCTGGTTAGGAAATTACATTTTGTAGTTAATAGCAGAAATTACATTATCATTTTTTTCTTTTGTACCAATATAAGGCTTGAAATCAGAGGCTGGTCACTTTCCATCAGCTTGTTTGCATGGCTGATGCTTTGCCATTTGAGCCATGCCTTCAGTCCAGCATTTTGCTGGTAATTGGAAATGCTATTAGACTTTTTTGACTGGGTTGACTTTGAAGTGAGATCCTCTAAGTCTCAGCCTTCTGAGTGATCAAGATGCTCTGTATTCATAAACTATTTTGGTGAATAGAAACTCCTTTGTACAAGTAAATATTTAAAAAAAGATATTTGATCAGGTTAAATGAGAATTGGAATGATGTAATTTTATACATTGTGTAAGATCACCCACTGAGGAAAATCATCATTGCACATTCAGAATTTACTCTACACTTTGCAAAAAACTGAATTATATGCTTATGTCATATACCAACATATACTGATCTTTTACTACTAGATTAAAAGCTAATAGCATTTCCATGAACATTTCAGAGTCCTAAGATAGTCCTGGCTATGGTTGCTTTCATTAGCATGCATTTTCCAGCAAAATCTCTTCTTTATATTTAATAAATTTTGCTGGTGCGTCTATGATTTAGATAATATTGGAAGAAAATTAACAAAATGAACCATTCAAAGTTAATAATCAGCTGGTATATCATTCATAATAGTTTGCTTAGAATTTGAAATTTCTTTATTCATCTCTTTATGTTTTGATTCAGTATTGATGGACTCTGAATAGTTGTACTAAAAATAAAGTTATAGTGTAATAAATTTCAACATACTCTAAACAGTACATTTTCATAAGTAAAGCTGTAGTAACAGATGAGTTTATCCAATAATACTGCTACCATAGCTTTAGGCAAAATTAAAATTCAAGATAAACATTTCCCACAGGTCCTCAGCTAACAATATTAACTGTGCTTATAATAAAGTTCCAACATATTTTTCTCTATGATGTTGGAATTTATTTCCAGAGAAATATTTCATGAGAAATCTTTCAGTGATTTTTCTAATGATAAAATATTGGTAGTGCATTGAAAGACATATCAGCTTAAGCTTCTTTAAAGTAAATGATACATGTATGAGATATTGGAAGCAAGAGAATTAAAGAGTCTGTTATGTTTTGGCAGAATAAATACAAAGATTAAATCTTGTTTGGCTCTATAAAGTATATGAATCATGACCATCATAAATATTATTTTACTATGTATGTCTTATCATTGTAAGGCCATTCTTCTAAGATTATTAGTTAAACCCTTACTTTATTTCTAGCAAAAGTATTGGTGACCAAAGAAGATTAAATTCAGAAGCAACAGGGATAAGGAAATTCATTTTGTAAAATGTGGTTTATTCACACTAAAATCAGAGTTAAAAAATGCAATTAATTTTTTTTCCATACTTAACTTGCAACAATTCAGGAGGACCACAACAACTTTACTACATAGGTATACTTCAAGAGTTCATATAACAAGAAAATGAGTTGTTATTTTTCTCTTAGAATTTGGAGAAATTTACCATCTTATAAAAGATTGTGGGTTTTTTTCTCTTTCTGAGAACAGACCAATAAAGTTATATTAGACCGTTAACTTCAGAAATACAAAAAACAAATCAGCCTCATCAGAATGAATCTCTTTTTGATTTTTGGAGCTAAGGCCACACACTTCACACCAAGATCTGTCTGAGTTGAAATCATGTTCCTGCTCTAAGTTCTGCAGTTGTTAAGGTTCTGGTCTACTTCTTGAGAATGCAAAGTTCTCAGATCTAGAGTGATGGAATGCACTATTCTCACAGCTTCCTGTGGATGCAAGAGGTGGGGGTGGGGACATTCAGATACACTGTACCTCTCATGAGTAATGTCATGACAGAAAAGATTTGCTATGCTCTCAAATTCAGAAAGCCTTTTTGAAATCCTGCCCTGCTCAAACATTATTCACCATGATTGTATTCATCTGGGGACGGGAAATTTAGCTTATTACTTTTTAGGTGTATAAATTATATTTTTCAGAGATGACAAAAAAACAACAAAGAAATTTCCTTCCATTGTATCATCAGAAGCCAAAATTTTCCACTTCTTCATTTTAAAATAAGCATGTGCAAGACTGACTTCTTCATAATGAGATTAGTTTGAAAATTGTTAAATGTTCTCATTTCCCTGCCAAAGAGCCCTCAGAAATTCACAGCTCATTAGAACCTTCAGAGTAGTTAATAAACAAAGCTTGATATTATTATCTAATTAAAATATATCTCATTTCAACATTTTATTACCCACCATTAAGATTCTTCTGCTACAGAGGTTACATAAAAATTATTATTCTGCTTTCTTTTAATTGCAAGTTTCACGGAGTAGTTCTTTCATATCAAAACACATAGAAGCTGCAGATGGAAAGTCATGTCACCCGATCTATATTCCTTTAATAACCTCTAAAACAATATTCAGGGTGCAGGATCATTTAGGAAGTCCACCTCAGCATTTCTGCTTTAGTGGTGGCTTCTATCATGTGATTGAGGCACAAACATGAATAAGAATTTGAAAGTAAAATCCCTCTGTGAGAGCATTTATACCTTCTGATTTTACTCACACATCTCAGCACAGTGCATGCTGAGAGGCATCAGAGGAGCAGCTAAAGGACAATCATTTGTTTTAATTGTGAAAATACCGTACAGAGGAGTGACAATTACATGGGCAAGATAATGAGTACATTTCTTATCAAGCATTGTTGCCTCCTCCTTTGTTTCCCCTTCCTATCCCTTCCCACTTCCCTCTCCGCCTCCCCATATCCTCCCCACAAAGTTGTAAAGTTCGTTTTTCGACATAATGACTTGTACATCTCACTGCTGCAATGGGTCCAACTGTATCCCTATTTAAACAATTTGTTTTTTCCCTTCCCCTCCACAAATTATACCAACATCAAATACAGTGAAAGCAGGGGTTATACCGTGGGGGAGGGACATACAACAAAGCAACAAAGAAATAATCTTATAAATGTGTTAGAAACAATCACATGAAAGAAAAAACATTTGAATACTTACCTTGGAGTTCATTTCACCTAACATCACCTTATCTGACCTTTTCTGCTTGTCTCAGACATATACTAATTATTGCAAATAAGGGAAAACATGGGGCTTATGTTTCTTTGGGCCTGGCTTACTTTACTTAATATAATTTTTCCAAGTCTTTCCATTTCCTAACAAATGGGGCAATGTCATTCTTTCTGATAGAGGCATAGAATTCCATTGCATATATATACCACATTTTCTTGATCCATTCATCTACTGAGGGTCATCTGGGTTGGTTCCATATCTTAGCTATGGTAAATAAGACTGCAGTAAACATAGCTGTGCTGGTAGCTTTAGTATGGTCTTGTTTGTGATCATTTGGGTAAATGCCCAAAAGTGGGATTTCTGGGTCATAGGGGAGCTCTATGTGTAGTCTTTTGAGGAACCTCCATACTGCTTTCCAAAGTGGTTGAACAAGTTTACACTCCGAACCAACTTCTGTCCACATCCCCTCCAGCATCTGTTGTTATTAGAGTTCTTGATTATAGCCATTCTAACTGGGGTGAGGTGCTATCTCAGTGTTGTTTTGATTTGCATTTCTTTTATGGCTAGGGAGGTTGAGCATTTCTTCATGTGTCTATTGGCCATCCATCTTTCCTCTTCAAAGAAGTTTCTCTTTACATCTGTAGCCCACTTATTTATTGGGCAGTTGTTTCTTTGAGGATTTGTAGTTGGGTGATTTAATTTTTTGAGTTCCAGGTATATTTCAGATATGAGACCCTTGTCCGTTGTATGGCTAGTGAAGATCTTCTCCCAATCTGTGGGCTTTCTGTTGATCTTGCAAGAGAACTACCTTCTTTGTGCCTCATTTTTCCCTCTTATAAAATGTAGTTAATATACCCCTCCTTGCAACCTGATGTAATAATACAAAGAAAAAGATAGATTGAGATGACAAAACATTTAATAATTGTACTTTTACTTTACAAGTTCTTCCTTTCATGACTGAGAAGTGGCATGGTAGGTTCTACAGGAATCAGACAGTACTCTTAGCTCTACTCACTGGATGATGTCAAGGAAAGATCTCTATTTTTGATTAGGGTACATAATTTGGGGATGTTACATAAGGATTTTAAAATGTCCATTGAATTTGGGAAGCCTTAGTCTTCATAAAGGGAGTCCAGTGGTACGAATGAAAGTAGAAGAAGAAACATTATACCTAGATGAGAACATTTACCATGAAAATCTTCATGGCAAGCTAGGTATGGGATGGATGGTCGAATAGCATGAAATTGCAAATGAAGGGAATGTTACAGGAGAATATAAAGAGGAAAATCACTGGAGAACAAGAAGGACACTATTCTGACCTGTAGGGTTGGGCACATATGAGTTCAGGGTAACTATTTGAGCTGCTTCAAGCTGACACTGGAATCGGGGCTATGTTACCAGGTTCTACTTGAAGTAAAGAGGAACAGCCTAAGAACATTGTCGTTAAAGAGTCCATTAAAGGAAAGGGATACACGTGCAAAGGAATTATGAGAAAAGAAAATGATTTATGATTTTCAATGGTGGTTACTCAGCAATGGGATGAAATAGCCTCAGGTTTCCAAAGTGTATGCTCCAACTTTGATTTCAGAAGCTTTGTGTTATGAGATGTCAAGAACTCTAGACAGGGATTACTTCTTGCTGGCCCTGAGGCTGTAGATCCATGTACTGCTGAGATTGGATCATATTTGTATATACTCCAAGTAAACTCTGAGTTTAAAATGTTAATCAAAAATTATACTGGCGGGGCTGGGAAGGTGGCTCAGTGGTAGAGTGTTTGCCTCGCATGCATGAGGCCCTGGGTTCGATTCCTCAGCACCACATAAGCAGAAAAAGCCAGAAGTGGCACAGTGGCTCAAGTGGTAGAACACTAGCCTTGAGCTGAAGAGCTGAAGGACAGTGCCCAGACCTAGAGTTGACAGGGCCCACGACCAACAAAAAAAATATTTTTTTTAAAAATTAAACTGGACCATGAAACAATCAGTCAAGACCAGAAAAACTTAAGACCCTAACAGTGCAACAAGTCAAACAAGTATCTGGTAGTTAAAGATTCTGGCCTCTCATTAGACTACTTGTGACCTAGAATATGGAAATTTCTGATAAGCAGAGTATGTTCATCTGAGGCAATTTATTTTTAAATACTGACATTTAATGGGAATTTAGGGACTTTCTAACTTTACAGTAGTATCTCTACATAAGCACATAAAAGTGACAAAAGAAAAAATGTCTGACTATAAAAGTGTAAACTAATCCATGAGTTTCCATGAGTTGAAATTCATTTTCAACCAGTGGTTTGCTTTCTTTCAAAGTCCTCAGTAATCTGTATTTTTTTTAGGACACAGTTCTCAATCCTCAGCAAAATCTATATTAGAAATGCCTAGGGAACCTTTAAAATTACTTCTCTAGCCTAAAGGAATGTGAACCAGGAGTATATGTGTCTAGGTAGGTAGGAGAAAGTGTTACAGATAGACTAGATTAAGCAAGACACTTAGATTCCTGTGAAAGGCTCACCTCCTTCTACATTCTCTCTTGCATTCTGCTCTTACACACAGCCAGTCTCTATAAGGAAATCACAGCCTGAAACACTAGCCTCTCTCAAAGCCAAGGAAATCTGCAGCGTCACATAGGTTAGTAAAGCACTGAAATGTGTTGAATAAATTCAGGTTCAGTTTCTCCTATTATATATATTCACAACACAGATCACTTCTGTTGGCAAGGGTGAGGGGATTTTCTCCACGCACCAAGCAAGCAATTGTTCTGCCCTAGGGAACACCCACTGCATATTCTGTCCTTCAATGTACTTCTCTAAATGTATCAACATCAGGTCTCATAAGTTCAGGACACATTCCCCAAGTCCACCCCCACCGTCACCAAGCTTCAGATGGCCATCACAAGGCCCAGGGTACCTTTAGTTTTGAAGCAAAATTCCCACAAGCCTTTCTTGTTCCAATGGCTTACAGACCTCAAGTAAACTCAACTACTACCTTCATAGAAAAGTCATTGCTAAAGAAAACAACAAAAAGTACAGATGATGAGATGCACAGGGGAATGTATGATGGGAAGAAAAGGAGCCCCTGCAGCCTCTCAGGTGGAAGGCTTCTTCCCACACACCACACTGTCAGCTCCTACCCTTCAGGGTTTTTTTTTATGGAAGCTTTAATAAGTAGACACGATTGATTAAATCTTTGGCCATGAAGAGTGGATTTAACCTTCAGCCAGTCTCTCTGTTCCCCTGAGGTTGGGAAGCTGGGACTAAAATTATCCAGGGCTCGAATCCTGCCTTGTCTTTCCCTTGACCAGCCCCCCATCTTATAACTACACAGGTGCTGCCAGCCCTCCATCAACTCTACAAAAATACATTGTCAAAGATTCAAAGGGTTTTAGGGAATAATGACAAAACAAAAACACCAAATGTATAAGTGTATGATGCCCCATTTCCCAGGAGAAATCTCCATGCCCTAGGTCTAACTTCATAACTATTTGCCATACAATACGAAGCAAGTCATTTAAGCATTTTTGAGCTTTATAACCTTCAGCTTTAAATCAACTATTTTAAATCTCAATTATTTCAATAAGTTCCTTGACATAATTTCTATAACTTAGTGAGTGCTTCAGAAAAAAATGTGAAAGAACTTCCTGCCAAAGATATAATTTTCTCAAATGTTAAATAATTATGAGGACAGTTTTGTTTAAAGAGAAGTAAAATTCAATCATATTGAATAATTTCCTACTGAGAAATAATCCAAAGTTTTCATCATACTCATTCCCATTAGGTCTTAGGTTACCTTTCTAAAAATCCAGGACTTGGTTACAATATAATTGGACTTATTAAGATAATACTGTTTAAGCTGGGCGCCGGTGGCTCATGCCTATAATCCTACCTACTCAGGAAGCTGAGATCTAAGGATAATGGTTTAAAGCCAGCCCGGGCAGGGAAGTCTGTGAGACTCTTATCTCCAATAAACTACTAGAAAACCAGAAGTGGCCCTGTGGCTCAAGCGGTAAAGTGCTCACCTTGAGCTGAATTGCTGAGGGACAGCACCCAGGCCCAGAGTTCAAGCCCTACAATTGACCAAAAAAAAAAAAAGATAATACTCTTTAAACTTTAATTACTTTTCTATATTTCATACAAAGCAATTTCTACAAATCATCTAGATTTTTTTTTATTACTTTGTGGTAAGAGGGTTTGAATACAAAGCCTCTCGCTTCTTAGACAGGTAACATGTAAGCCACATCTACAACCCCTTTTAAAAAAATTATAATTACCTTTAGTTAGCATTCTTAGCCCTTTGAATCTTGACTTTTGCTGTAGCCTTAACCTGTTCCAGTCAGAATGTACACTTAGCTGAGCATTACAGGCTCATATCTGTAATCCTAACTACTCAGGAGGCTGAGGTCTGGAGATCATGCTTCTGAGACAGCTTTGGCAGACAAATCCATGAAACTCTTATTTCCAGTTGACCAGCATAAAGCTGGAAGGGAAAGTATGGCTCAAATGGTACACAACCAGCCATGATTAAAACAGCTGAGTGAGAACGTAAGACCCTAAATTCAAGCTCAGGATTGACCAAAAAATGCATTGAATTCTCTACTAAAAAATAGACAACCTAACCTAAGGTTGCCTATTTTTCTCTGTAAAATATGAATAAGAAGTGAGAGTGTGAACAACATAGGAAGGAGACAACTAGACAGCTCCATACAACAGAGGCTAATTATTTCATTTATGACTTTCCATAATGTAGACAATCTTTCTTATTTAAATGTGGTTGTTCATTTCAGCATGATCTTTTTATGTAATACCCATTGTATGTCTTCAATATCTATTTGAAAACAGAAATTTAATGGATCTGTGGTGTCAAAAAAGCTTTCATTTAAATAAACAAAGGCAAGTATGTTTGCTCTGAAATCTGAAAAGTGCAATATTTGTTCTCTTTTAACAGGGGAAGAAATGATAAATACTATCTCTGATTCCTCAGCAGGGTCATAATCTATAGTCTTAGTCCTTCAAATAATTTTTAAAATATCTGCAATGTTTTCTGGAAATTAAAAGAACACTAAAATGTACATTGGGCAATATATTTTAAAGCATTTTTTAAAAACACTGGATACTCAGATAGAAGCATGTACATCTGGATATATGCTATGACCTGAAATTCTCTCAAGAATCTGAATCTACTGAAGATCCTGAGACTGCTTGACCTTGACTGACTGGAACGTCGTGACTGTGAGAAGGAGGAATGGTATGGGTCCATCTTTCGATTACACTGGATTATTTTATTCCCTTTACTAGCCATTTATCTTTCATCTTTGTGTCTGCCTTATCACCATTATGACAATTAGCTAAATGTTTCTCTAAAGCTGAATGATTTCTAACTCCTACAAATACTAAAGCTAAGAATGCTATAACATATCATCTAAAACCTAGACTGAAGATTTCCCTGCTTTACCAGAGTACCCTTACCCAGTGCTTATTCAGAGTATGTTGAATATAGGTCTAGACATTCACATTTGGCTAAAATATGCTATCTTCTTAATTTCCTTTAAAAAAGGTCATTATTTTGATATTTATCTATCTATATATCAAAGTATATACATATACACTTATTTGTGCACTTGTAAATTTACACTTGTTAATTTGTATTTGTACACTAATAAATATATTTAGTCTTTCACAAGATGAATAAGACATTCATATAATGTTTTCCATGGCTAAAGCTCCTAGGAGAAAGTAGTAAAAGGAGGTTAGAAATTTGGTACAGAAAAATAGGCTTATTGTCCAATAACGTAAGGATGAAGTTTTCAGAGAATTTTTTTTCTTGTCCCCCAAAGTAAACCAAGACAATCATGTTATATCTGTGGGGAAGTAAATTGCAATGACCTCTATTCTGTTTTATAAGCCCCAAAGTTAGATGCAAGACAACATAAAAAAGTGGAAGAGTTGATTTGAAATTATTTTATCTTTACTTGCCTCAAATGTCTACATTGTTTTTACATCGTTTGTAGTTAATAAAATTAATTTTAAATACATGCAATGGTAAAACAAATATGAATAGCCTTGATGGTTGCTGGCAAAATTGCAATCTTGTTGGTCAGTCACTGGCCCACAGAATTTGTTGGCCTCTGACATGATGTTAACCCTTAAAGTTCTACACCCTGAATCCCCTTCATTCATAGAAAACTGTTTCAATTTTGACCATTCAACTCAGTATTTATTGGCATCAATTATAAGTTCAATCAAGATATTCCTTTGCTCAGTCCTTCCAATGACTTTGCATTATCCTTAGTACATATGGTAGAGGAGTATTAATAAAGCATCTCAACACCTGTGCCATATTCCTTTTGATTCCCTTTGTAGTCTCAGCCACTGTCACAATGTTATTGCTGTAATTGTCAAACTTGGCTCTCTCTCGGTTCAGCTGATGTATTGAACCTTCCAACTGAAGGTCTTCAGTGATGTTAGTCCATCTGCCCACACTGACCCCAATCTCTTTTTCTGATAACTTCTACTCTGTCATTTCCAGTTAATAATAGACATTTTTTATGATCAATCCACAGTACAATTACAGGTTCTTTCTTATCTGCTTATCTAATGTCCTGCTCTTTCCCTTTGTAATACTTATTTTAATGACAATTTTTGCCTTAGTGTTAACTTTTGTTGTCTGTAAGGGCAAGGATAATGTCTGTCTGGTACTCTGTTTTATTCTGAGCTCTATACTAGATGTTGAACAATTATATGCTAGTACCTTGTAGATGTACATTACAGAGTGGCTGCATCACCAGTTACAAATGATCAGAACTCAAAAATTTCAAGCTATATGGTTTTGATAGCCATGAGAGACCTATGACTTTGCATTGATAATTGTCACTCCTACTACAGCAAAACGTAAAATCTCAGCCAGAATGATCAATGCACATTTCCAGTGAAATGGTATTCTTTAAGAGTTGCAATATTCAGTGCTCTACTTCCCATGGAAGTGACTTCCATTTGTTGACCTGGGAATCCAAGCACCCACTTTAACCACCATGAACCCAAGTATCCTTCACTGAACTTTATGAACCTTAGGACAAAAATTACTCATCTGTATATTGGAAATTGTCCATATATTGCCTTCTGAATCTATCATGATTTATTTTTTATTAAATGTGATACTAATATAAGTTACTCCAATTTGAAGTCAATGTGATTTCATATATTTCTTTTTTATGATTATTAAGACTACCGTCAAAATATCCTTACTCTAAAAACAAGTATGAAAAGCCAAATTGACTTCCTGTAAAGCCCTCTTTATAAGCTTTGAATGTTTACAATTTAATGGTTCCCAATGTTTATAATGTTCTTTCATGTTTTTTGCCTTAAACCATTTTCCCTTTACTGATGATGTGCTTTATTAAAAATTCAATAATTGAATTTCAGCAGCAGAGGTTATAAAACAGTATATTACATTTATGGTAAGGGCATAAAGTTATTTAAGTCTTCTTTGGATAACACTGTCATGTAAAAAATATCTTTTATTATCATAGTATATTTAAATTTCTTTTTTAAGTAATGTGATTATTGGGTCAAATAAGACCATGGGAAGTCCTGTTTCTAATAAAAGCTTTAAAAAAACACATTCACTAAACACAGACAAAGATTTTTCACCTACTAAAAAGGTAGACTTTCTGGTAGTTATTTGCATTTTTACTAATAAGTTATGTACAACAAAAAATTTGTTGGGAGAAAAAAATGATATTAGATTATCCAAATAACCTTGAGATAATTGCAATGTAATGTCTTGCTTCATATAAATTCAGTTCAGATTTGTCTATACAGGCATTGTATCATGTAATGTGTCTGTTTTCATAATAAAAATGTTATTTGTCAGTCTATCATGTATTTGTTATAGAGTTTTAAAAGGGAGTCACCAGTCCTCTACACTAGCTTATAACTTGCTTGCTCATTTATTTGCTTACTATCAAGCATTTATTTTTTTCAACAGACATTAATTAAATACCTGCATTTACAGAACAACTTGTGAGCATTGAAGATACATGGTAACTTTTTTGGTCCTAAAGGTTGCAATTTAGAAGATGAGAAAACATGAGAAAAGATGAGAAACAAGTCTGGTCATGACACCTTGTAGGGAAATGACAGAAGGATTGTTCTCAGTGTCTATACTTGACAGCTATGCCTCCAAGTGAAGGCAGAGAGTTTTGGGTTCTAATTCCTAAGCCTCACATATTACAGAGCGAAACCACCAAAATAAGTACTAATAAGTACTGTAATCTCTTTCCTCCTGTACCAGGTGGCAAATATAATAGCGAAGAAAAGAGTTGCAAAATTTAGACTTTGGCAAACAACATGTCTAATTTCTCAGGAAGCTTTAACTTTTATGATATATAACAGGATTGGAAGAGAATGAGTGACATATTATAGTAAACTGTTAAGTCATCCCACTAGCGCAAGATGCACGACAGATGTCTAGTTCTTTTGTAAATGTAGCAAGTCCAAGTAGGATCCAGAGGGGAGTACAGTCTTTCTGGTGGTTGCGATAGGAACAAACGATGTAAGTGATGACTCTCACTTCCAGAAATCATCTTTCATTGCCAATCATGGGAGCTACATACGGTAATGCCAAGACACTGGTTTCGTTCACAGTCTTTGTGTACCAAGAGAGAAGACGGGACAACCATGGCCTGCCCCTGGGCCTGAAAGTCTGTCCTCTGGAAAAAAATATAGGAATCACCCAGGTACAAACCTTTTATATCCCCATCATTCCAAGTTGAGATAACCCATATACAATATTTAGGGAAATTCTAAATATTTACGGGAAGAGAAAATGTACAAGATCCAATGCTGCAGTTCTATGTGTCCTAGGATTCAGCCATATCTCGGCCTGACTGTAAAATATATTATTGTAAATCTGCCAATCATCGGATTAAATAAATGATCAGGAAACATCTGGAAGAGAATAGCTTGGGAGACATGATACAAGAGTCCCCAATCTGAGCAGTGGCTACTATGCACAGTTACAGTGCTGTGGATGATGATAGATATCTCCAGTATCCTGACACCAAACACCAGAAGCCTTGGATATACTTCATTTTAATGCAAGCACATAATAAATACTAACAACCTTTTGATAAGTCATTAGCAGCAGACTTGTCTAATAAGTGTTTTGTTGGCAAAATATATTCTACTGTCAGAAGCAAATATGATATAAACATAGACTATGTGATATTATTAAAACTGTCACTGTGGTCTGAATATTGTCTCCTTCCAAGCTCTTGTTAACATTTCATTGACATTGTAATAGTATTAAGAGGTGGGGTCTGTAAGAGGTAATAAGGCTTGGAGCTCTCTGCTCTCACGAATGGATTCACACACTTATTTCAGGACTGGGTTCATTATTGTAGGATGGGGTCCTTTCAGAAGAACAGGCTTAGCCCTATTTGTCTCTCCCTCTCCCTCTGATCTACTAACCCTGCACAATGCTGTCTGCTGTCTTGTAATGCAGAAGACCCTGCCTTGTTGGCAATTGCAGATTGGACTTGTCACTCTGTAGAACTGAGAGCCTACACATTTGTGCTTGGTGTCAGTTACCTAGGCTATGATACACTGTTAGGGCAGCACACCACAGACAAAGACAATGCTGGAATACTAATTTCTAGCTCTTGGACTCTGACAGAAAAATAACTTCACCAAAGACAGAGATAGAGTCCAGGAGAGAGATTATAACTTTTGGGAGAATGAAAGCTTAAGAGACTAAAGACATGATACAAGAGCATGTTACATCTCCCCCAACATGAACAATTCAAAGCAGAAAGAGTTACCTCTGCATGGGGAAAGGAGAATGAAATTAGCACTACACTTTGCCTTGAGCCCTGGCACAAGACCTTCTCAGTGGATCCTGGAATGGAGGAAGCCCCCACAGTCCAGGCTGACTCCATATACATACACAAGTGTCTGTCTCAGGTAGCACCAGGCTGATCCTTGTGGATGTGAGTTCCAGGATAGTTACTGCAATGCATTCTTATTTTTAATCTAACCAAAATTTAGTAACCAATGATCAACTTTGTTTCTATCCTCCATTCTGCTATCTCAAGCTCATTTCAAAATAGGGCTTTGGAATAAAAATAGTACCATAGAATAGAATAGAGATCCTGGAAGTAAATCTATCCAACAAGAGCCAAGTAAATTTTCACCAAATTCTAAGAACATGCATTAGAGAAGTACAGTATTTTCAATAAATAGTGTTGGAACATCAGTATATCTACATTTAGACTTCTATCTTTCATCATATACAAAAAACAACTCATTGTGGAATAAGATGAAAATATTTCTTAACATTAAGCATAGCAATAAGTATTTAAAGAACTGATATTTGAGCCTGCCTTAATTTCCAAAAATAAATCAAGCAGAGGAAATATTTTAGTACTCATTTTACCAACCAGCATTACCTTGGTATTAAGACAAGACAAGCAACTGACCAAAGAAAAGTACAGGCTAACATTCTTGATTAGTATAGAGGCAAAAAAAGAACATGAATAAGCCAATTTCAACCATACATTGTAGAAAACATATATCATAATCAAATAGCATTTACAACCTGTATTTTAAAAGGCTCAAAATACACAGTCAGTATGATAGATGACATTAAGAGAATAAAAATTGTGTCACAGAATAAACTCAATATATGCAAAGATGTTTGATAAAATT
The DNA here is from genome assembly GCF_000151885.1 of Dipodomys ordii. Classification (NCBI taxonomy): domain Eukaryota; kingdom Metazoa; phylum Chordata; class Mammalia; order Rodentia; family Heteromyidae; genus Dipodomys; species Dipodomys ordii. Next base: position 3,384,178 of record NW_012267420.1, read on the forward strand.
TAATATAAATTCATAATAAACATTCAACAAAGGAGTACGAAGAGTATGAAATGAAATTTGACATCGATCTATCTATCTATCTATCTATTATAAACTGATTCAAGACACAATAAGTGAAGAGACAATCTGTGGAATGGGAAAACCATATTTGCAAGCCAAGCATCCCTAATACAGGATTAATATCCAAAATAGCTAAGGCACTGAAACAGCACAACAGTATGAAAACAAATGTAACAATGAAAAACTGAGCAAAGGGCATGAACAAATATTTCCCAAAAGAGAGCATGGAAACAACTTAGCCAAGAAATATTTAAAAAATTTCTCAACATCACCAGTCATCAGGGAAGTAGATATCAAAAACACAGAATCACTGGGCCCATACTTATAAGAATGACTATTTTGAAAAAGATGAAAGATGAGTTGGAAAGAAACTAGTGGAAATAAAATCAGTATGTCAAAGAGACATCATACTCTCAAGTGCATTAAATCATTATTTTCAGCAGTAAGATATGCAATAAGCCTATGCCCAATATTGGATTAAAGGATAAAACAAATGTCATTTATGCCTATATCTATATTATATAATAATATGATACAATAATACAACCTTAAAGAGAAATTAGAAAGAAAATCCCTTTATTTACAACAACATGGACAAATTTGAAGGAAATTATGCTGAGTACAATAAATCAGACCCCCAAAGACAGAAACTGCAGGTTAGATGTTGAATCTACTATCTATCATATACATGCACATATATGTACACACACATATATACACATATATGTATATACACACATTATTTGTCAATTGCATGTCAATAAATCTGGACGCTGACAAAAGAAAATAATACTAGATTTCAAAGGAATGACAAGTTACAAAATATACATAAGGTACTAGTTGACAATGGCAATAAATGTAAGAAAAATCTTGAGAGTCAAGAATTCAAAAGTTCTTGTGTAGATAGATTTAAAAACAGATTCTTTTAAAGATGAAAAACTGTAAGATAAGAGATAGAAAACAATTGATAGAGCATTATCTGAAATTATTACAATGCTTCTACTTATAGCCTGCTAGAGTGATGTGAATCACCAAATTAAAACATGTAAGAGAAGAAATAAATTTGTGCAAATTAAGGAGTCATGGTTTGTTCAAGAGGTAATGATCTCCTCTATTAACTTAAACTGTGAATTACACAAGTAGAGATGTTCATTATGTGGTATACAGCAGCCTTGACTGAGGAAATAATTAGTGAATTCAGATAGAATAAAAAAAAAGATTGGCCAGGCATTGGTGGACCACAACTGTAATCCTAGCTACTCAGGAGGTTGAGATCTGAGGATCGAGGTTCAAAGCCAGCATGGGCAGGAAAATCTATGAGACTTTTATCTCCAATTAACCACCAGAAAACTGGAAATGGTGTTGTGGCTCACATGGTAATGTACTTGCCTTGAGCTAAAGAGTTCAGGAACATCACCCAGGCTCAGAGGTCAAGCTGCACAACCGACATTAAAAAAAATAGCAATACAATACATGTTTCATTAATATCATGATAAGATTCTCAGTGACAGAGTAGAGGTAGGAGCCATATATGTGTGAGAGAGCATATATACATATATATGTATAGTAAAGATATATATATATGTACACATATGTATATATTATATACACATACATATGCAAGATTTATACAACAATACACGTGCATGTATAGATTTTTTTGAAATTAGATCTGACTATGTAACCAAAGTTGACCTTGAACATGCTATATAGTTCAGACTGACCTTGAACTTGTGATCTTCCTGTCTCAGCCTTACAAGCACTAAGATGGCACATGTACACTAACACATTCTGCTTTGAAAGCCAGACTTCATGTATTCACATTTTTATATATCAAGGCTTTATATAGTGACTTCATATATATATATATATATGTGTGTGTGTGTGTGTGTGTGTGTGTGTGTATGTGTATATACACTCATATGCCTATATATATATATATATATATTCAGGAAGAAATGTAAACTACTTTATCTCTTTTTTGTTTCTTAAAATTCACTAACTAAAGAAATAAAGAGATAGGACACAAGAAAGGTCAAAAATGTTTCTAGGTTGATTTATTACCAGTAGTATGGAGAAGAACTGGAAACAAAAGACATACTATATAAAGAAATGGATACTGACATTAGACAATTTGGGCTGAGGAGAAAAAGAATTTTCAAAGCTCTGAGCCAAACGCTAAGTCAATTAGGTCACCCTCTGACTGGGGCTGCTATGGTATATCTTTTTTCTTCCACATTTCATGCCTGTTTCTGCCTCATTACCCTTTTTTCTTTCCAACTGACCTTCCATGTCCTTATGCTTTGGTTGGCCAAGAAATCTATGACATAAAGATTGGGAAACGCATTTGAGGCAATTGTTACTAATATCTATATACTTCATGATTCCTAGATGAAAAATGCAAAGGAATGACAATCCTGAATAGTCATAAGAACACAGTATTGAGATAGAGACATGGTATGGGCAAGGCACTAGATGCTGCCAATGCCTATGCTGTGTATATCATTTCCAGGCACTGACAACCTTACTGCCTAAGTTTCCCATCTTCTCTCTTTTTATCCTATTCAGCTTCAAAGAGGCACAGAGCGACAGGTGGTGGTGAACCTGGAGCTACTGTGAAGAAAAGGAATGCTAATCAATAACCTGTGCCTTGGGTTGTAATCTCTGTAGACCAATTGCATCTGACTTCTTTATAAAACAACAGCAAGTTCCAGTCTCTTGACCAGTGGGGTGGCGGCCTTATTAAAACATCTGTTCTTGGCTTTTCTTCTTTATCCACCTCATTGTTTTTACTGCTTCATATGGGCATTCTGGGATCTTCCAAATAAACCCCTCACACACAAATATTTGCCTTAGAGTCTGAGAAGCCTGCTAAATCATCCTATAGGAATCCATCTCTAGGAAAACAGCTGGGAACAGCGGACAGGAAGACTGACAAACACACTGAGTAAGGAAAAAACAAGATGCTGAAATAAGAATACAAGTTAACCCATTGTAACAATGAGATGTATAAGACTCTGTTGAAAACAGAACTTTACAACTTGGGGGCAGGGAGAGGATTTGGGGAGCTGAGTAAGGAAGGAATGGTAGGGGAAAAACAAAGGAGGGGGTAACAATGCTCCATAGAAAATATGCTCATTACATTAGTCATGTAATTGTAACCCCTCTGTATAGTATATTTACAATAAAAATAGATATATTAAAAGATAAAAAATAAACACATTGAGTAATGTTGTGTTAGTCCAGTGACCTAACTATCCCTAAACCTATCTGTGAATCTCAATCCCAAACATGCAGAGGCTGAGATCTTCAACAATACTGTTTATGAGATTGATCCAGGGAAGGCACTGACATTGCCCAGGCTTAATGGCCTTGAACAACTGGTGAGTTTGAGGACTGTTGCATATGATAACCAAACTGGAAAAGACTTCCCTGCTGGGCGGTTCCTCCTTTTTCTGTTTTCTTTTTCCTCTGAGGAAAAAAATTCATCTGAACTACCTATGCTTCCTCCTCAAGAGTACCACAGTATCTTTGCTTCCTTGAGCTCCTTCTGATAGTTTTGGTTTTCTGGCTGACTACATTCTTCTGCTACCTGTTGTGAACCACCAAGATTTGAAACTTTGGATCTCATTGGTAGTTACACCCCTGTACAGTGTTGGAGAATAAGTAGATTATTAATGAAAATCAGAATATCAATCTCTAACTTTTTCAGCCACTTAATTCTATGTGCCCCAAATAGTACATGGTCACCTTTTACACTGATGCTTGTACATCATCTTTCATGTACAAAGCCAAAAGTTATGTATGTCACATGATCCAGTAAATGGCCAAATAACCTCTCCTGAATGGAGGCTTTGAGATTGGCATCCACATTCATTTTGTTTGTACTTCCTCCATAAAGAAATTCTACACTAACTGGTTAAAAGATCCAAACCATATTGGGGTCATGATATAGTCTAATATAAAAACATATAGTTGGTCCTGGGGCCTGAACTCTGGGCCTGGGCACTTTCCCCAGCTCTTCAGCTCAAGGCTAGCACTCTACCACTTGAGCCACAGTGCCACTTCTGACTTTTTTCACCTAATGTGGTGCTATGGAATTAAACCTAGGGCCTCATGCATGGAAGGCAAGCATTCTACCACTGAGCCACCTTCCCAGCACCTAAATTTGTTTTTTTAATGGAATATGCTTTTCAAGTGACAATGAAGTATTTGAATATCCCAACTTATAGTTGTGATGACATACCTAGACCAGACCTATTGTCACTTATTGGAGAGAATCAGCTTTATTGTTCTGGTAATAGAGCAGGAAGTATAAACCTTCCTGAGTGAAAATGTCCACATCCTGTAATCTAAAATGGACAACAGATACAAAGATTTCGAAGAAAATAAAAGTAGTATTTCTACAAGGCACAGGCTATGTTTGAATGCTTGAAGGGTTTTTCCTTTATTGGAATTGACTCCTTTGTGTGTGAAGGTGAGTACTATCACTTCACCTTGGCAGCCTGCAGTGAACATGTGGTTCAGAGCCACCTCCACCATCTCTACCACCTTTTACTATAAAACATCCACATACTATTGTCTCAAGAGGTTTCTCTCCCAGGGAAGGTCCACTTGATTTTGAAGCTTTAGACAAATGGAGCATTGCTGGCACTTTCATTACAATATTGGAGTCATAATAATTTATATCTGCCTACATATACAAATGTCTTCAAAGCGGGAAGAAACCAAGGCTTAGGCAGTATGTGCCTCTTGCCAGAAGAAATCAATTACTATAAATAGAGGAAATCAAGGGTTTCCACAAACGTATTTACCAGCTTAATGTTTTGGTTTTTAAAAAAAATATGATTAAAACTTGTAGATATAAGTAACTAATTTAAAGTTTCACTCTTGTATATACAAATATTAAGTCCTAATGAGAACATTTTATTGTGCCTTGAATGTAGTTACCTTTTGATGTTACTGTTTTTCTCTTAAATAATACATATATCTATAAAAGAATACCATATATTTAGACGTGTTAACATATGGAAATTATTTTGTAAACTCTGAAAAGAAATTCAATGAAAGTAAAATGGTATTTCACTGTTTTGTTAAAGAAGTGATTTCTTGGAATATGTTTTGCTCAGAGATTAATGTCATCTCTTAAGACCTATTCTCCCAATAATTTCCATATCAACAAAATAATATTAAAATCAAGTTCTTTGCCAATGAAATATAATTTTATTTTGCACTGAATTTCTTTAAGAGTTCAGATTTTATAAAATGGAATTTATGTGGTTCATTCTATAAATCTTTACACACATGATTATGGTATTTCAGTTCTTATTTATTAAAACATGAAGATGAAAAGTTGAAAATAAGGACAAATTTGATTATATTGAATGAAAATAATATTTTAAAATTCTCTAAACATTAATAGGGGAAATTTGGTAGTAACTTTTTGATTTAAAGTGTATGAACAATACTGGTTTCCACTTCTTTAAGTAAAAGTAAGCCATTCTAAGAAATTAGTAGGATTTCAGAGATAGTCCTATGACTCACTGAAAAGCTACAGTACTCAGTACCCATAAGAAGAATGCTTGTTCATGTGCATAGTCAATGTTGAACCCTGTGGTTTTCTTAAAGAGAATTCAATACGTTGAGTAACCTACTACAATTCTGGCTATAGGTGGTATTCTTCTCCTATGTAAACTAAGGTCTTTCTTTCAATGTATCATCTAAAAGTAGGTCATTTTGTAAGGAATCAACTCAGGCTACATCAAAATCTGTCCATGTACCTTATTCTTGCTAGTTGAAGCTAGTTGGGATAAATAGCAAGACATTAATTTTAGAAAAGGAAACTTTACTATGTTTACTTTTGTTCATACTAAAATATGAAAAAGTAAACACAGCTCAGTGCTTAAGCCACTACCTGATCATTCACTTTCCCAGGCAAATTCTCTTCCAAAGAATATACTTGAACTCCAATTGCATGTTTACCTGTTATATAAACGCTTTTTGTTAGTAACATAAGTTGAGCCAGAAGCATTGCCTTTGGAGAAATATAATTGGAAAAAATACTGTGCTATAGTATAAAGACATGGATGTTGTTCACTGTGTTACTTCCTTTTGGAAGTTCTAGAAGATACTTTAGGAATTCTGAATTTAGTACAGAGTTGAAGTTTAACATATCCATATTCACATACTTTTCAAAAAGTGGCAACTGCTTAGAAGCTAGGAATGGCTGTGCTCCATTTTATTAAAAACTGCATTTACATATTTTCAGCCAAGTATTTTATGCTTGAAATTTACTCGCAGAGCAGATGTATTTTTTATTGGACTAGCGATATAGCAGAGTGGTAGCGTCCTTGCCTTGAATGCACAGGGCTCAGTACTGAAAATTGCTAAGCACAAATTTCAATTTATTGTTTATCTTTGAAGTTTGTGTATGTACAAATGTATATTTTTTCAAATAATTTTCAATCACTTAAATACATGAGCAAATACATGTATTGAAAATTGTGCTTAAATGACACAAAAAGAAGCACATTTAACTTTAAAATTTTAAACTGCCAAAGTATATTTTCACTAAAATAAAGAATTCTTTATACAGAGTACTTGATTTTATTCATTTTTTGAAACTTATTATTCAGATCTGGTAAAAAATTGTATATTTGAACAAGTGTCAAAAATAAAACAAGTGCATTTTATCAATCTGTCCTTGTACATATATGGATAGCCTCAATCATTTAGAGAAATCAAGGCCAATGATTTTTCTTTGCTGCCTATCTGGCCATCATTTCTCTGAGCTTAAGGTTCTGTGCTTTCCCATCACCACTGCTCAGAACAATGTTGTGTTTCCCTCTCAGTGGCCTCTTGAAGCCAGTAGGTTAATAATCCTCCCTTTAATTACTTGCAGTGTGGTGTCATACAGGATTTTATTGTGGTTATTGCCTAGGTATCAAAGAATTACCAATTGAGTTTTTTGAACAATCAAGTACTCTATGTAAAGAACTTTTCTGGGGCTGGGAAGTTGGCTCAGTGGTAGAGCACTTGCCTTGCATGCATGAGGCACTGGGTTCGATTCCTCAGCACCACATAAGCAGAAAAAAAAAGTCGGAAGTGGCGCTGTGGCTCAAGTGGTAGTGCTAGCCTTGAGCTGAAGAGCTGAGGGACAGTGTCCAGGCCCAGAGTTCAGGCCCCACGACTGGACCCCCCGCAAAAAAAGAACTTTTCTATTTAAGCACATGGTTCTTCCCCTCCTTTCCTTTGAAAGATGCCCATGAGCTGAGGTTGTATCTCAAGTGATAGAGTACTTGCTTCTCCTGTGAAAGACAGTCCTCAATACTCAGTACTGAGAAAGAAAGGAGAGAAAGACAGAGAGTGATAGATTGACAGAGAAAGACAGAGACAGAGACAGAGAGATGTTGTCTACCCTAACTGTAACATGAAATCTAAAGCCATGAGACCAGGTTACAAGTCTAACGCTGATGAACTGAGAATATGCATTGGAATTTAGTTTGATGCAACTATTCATCCCATTCTTAAACCCAGTTTTCCATTATGCAGCATATCTACATCTCCATGTGCATTAGAATTGCACATGTGCATAAACACGCCAATTCATACACATTTGCACACAAATTTACACACAAAAATGTAAATATGCACATGGTCATATAAATATGCAAGCTAATACATATACACAAGCAGACCTTCATATAGACATAAGAACACTTTCAAAAATACACACTCATACATACAAACCATACAAACATTACTTAAGGTTTTCCTGTGGAAGGATATTGCTCCAGTCATGATTGTCTCCTCTTCGTGAGGCCTTTCACCATCCAAAATGAATATCTTTAATTGTTTTCCAGAAATAAAGCTATCACTTCTCTAAAAACTCCAACCACAGTCAAGCATTTTAGGAGAAATAGTTCTAATTTAAATGAGAGGATAAAGGAATATAAGAGAAAGTAAGAAAATATGGAAAAATGTAGACAACAAATAGAAAAAGAGAAATCAAAGATCTCAAATATGAAAACAGTGGTTCACTAAACTAGAATTATTCAATCTATGAGTTCTTAAATTATATTTTAAATGATGCATATAGAGAGATGTCTGCTTTTGACAGGGTATCCCTATTTAACCCATGTTGGCTACAATCTTCACAGTCTTCCTGTCTTAATCACCTGAGTGCTGATATCATTTTAAATTAAAAAATAAACAAGCAAAATATGAAATATAAGATAACCACTACCTAGGAAAACAGTTCTGTTTTCAATAGAGAACAGTTATTCAACTTTCTAATTTCCAATTTTTATAATTGTGAATTGTTAATATAAGCTAAACATAATGTGCATCTATAAGGCACATGTGGATCATGAGTGGGTTTATGTGTACATCAATGTACAAATTAAATGTGGTTTTACAAGAAACCACAACTGGAAGCTTACAGGCTTTGGTGTCTGAGTCCTGGGTCAATACCATAATACAATCCTCTCTCAAGGACTATGCCTCATCAGCTTTTCTACTCTTGAATCCAGGCTGTTGTTGCACTTAGAGACTGCTGGAGAAAGGTATATCATCATGGCATACATGTGATACATTCAGGCTCACTCTTGTCACATCATTAGACAAGGAACTACATTTCTACGCTTCAAGTATTTTCTTAATGGTAAGATGGTAAGCCACTCCCAGAGATGAAATCTTAAACTGGACTGATTCCAAAGAAAAGAAGTATCTATACTGGTTAGAATATCTTCTTTAAAGTCAGAAACAATTGCTTGTGTTTTTGAGTATCATTTTACATTCATGCTCTAGAAGAATAAGAAGTACTTGATAAATACTTCCTTTGGATATATATATATATATATATATATATATATATATATATATATATATATATAAAGTAAAAGAACCAAATCCCTCCCTACTTTTATTTTACCAGCAGTAAGAGGATACTGCCAGTCACAGCAAACCACAGCCTTCCTTTCTAACCACTTAAGAGGTTTTTGTGTAAACAAAAAAGATCAATCTCACACTTTTAATGGCTCACCTAGGTTATAACATTATAGTCAAAACAATACAACATCTCAAACCTTGTCATATTAACTGAGTCAGAAAATCAAGAAAAAAAAAGAGATAGTAAAAAGAATTAAGAGAAGGGAAAAACATTACAAAATACAAATTTAATATTTTTTCCAAATTATCAGTGAAATCAAAATAAGTATCTGTTCATAGTTGTGGGAAAAGTTCTCCCACATCATCCTTTAGCCATCCTGGAAATGTTATAGGTTTTGTAAAGAACATGGAGTATTTTAATTCTTGATTAAGAGAACATTTCTCCTAAGAGGACTCAAGATCTATGCTCAGATGCATTAATGAAAGTCCATGGGCCTTCCTTGAGTATTGATGTCTAGATTGCTCACATTTTCTTCTGCTTTTGAGATCTATTTCTACATACTCAGGGACCAAAGCATCGGTTTGTTTTTCCAAAGCATCTCTCCATTTTTTTTTGCTTATTCTAGTTATTTCTTTGCACAGCTTAAATGACAAGACTTTACAGAAATGATGTCATGCTTTTAAAAGGCAGCTATCCCACAATAAAAGAATACTGTAATCTAATTAATATTACAATGTGAAATTTTATGTATCTTGCTACTTTCACTGTAGCTTTAAGCCAACCACATTTAAAGTCCACATTAGTGCAAATTTGTTTGCCAGGAAATATTTACTTGAGTCATACTTTTACAACAATACACTTTAAGTGACTCGTCCATAACTTTGTTTTTGCCAGAACACTGAGACATTCTAGTTACAGAAATGTGTTATATACCACCTGAACACATGACACACCTGTAGATTAAAGGAAGGCAAATTTGTAAGGAAAACATAGCTTCCGGTGCTTGCTGATGATTGCTAGCTAAAGGCTGAAACATAAATTTTAAACGCTAGTGTGTTTAACTGGGCAGCAGGCCACAGATGATCCATAAAACCTATTGACACAAAGGGACAAGGGACTTATGGTTCAAATGAGAGGGATAAAAAGTATAAGGAGGAAAAGGAATAACGAGATAGAAGGGACACATGAGATCCTCAGAAATATTCAGCATGATGGAAGACAAAAATCGCAAGCTACCAACTTGAGCTAGGCTCAGAAGTGTATTTCTCATTCAGTGTTTGAATGGGTCCTGAGAATGTTTCAATCTCACTAAATTGCTTCTAATTATAGCCTGTTTTTACTGTGTTAAATAATTGTCATGTCTCCTTTAGGGTTAACAATCTGTGATGATGAACACATTCTGGTCCTCTTAGTTATCCCTCACCAAATTATTCAACTTTTTAAAACTCTCTTTTTTTTAAATAGAAGCCTGGCAGTTCCTAACCACTATTCTTGTTCTTCTCTACACATCTTGTATTTTGACTCTAATTTCCCGGTAATGAGATCCTCCAAACAGAAGTGTGATCTATTGTTCTAGTAGTGATTGCATGCCTGCAATCTGCAAAGGAGCATCCCTCTTTTCTGTCTGGTAACAAGATTTCCATAGATAACTCAAAAGTCAGGATGGCATAAGTGTGTAATACCACATTCCAGACTCATTTCTAATTTGCTTTTCTCGAGGACATTAGATCTCTCTGGCAATACTGCTTTTATATGATTCATTCCTTCTGAACATCTTTTAATTATGTCCCCCAGACATAGGTGCTTCCATTCATCCTCACACAATCCATCCTCTAGTTATTTTGTCTACATTTCTTTTGTCACCGAAACACCATGGTTACATGGTTTGCTTTGCACTCTTTAGTGTTTTCATGGCTTTTATTCACAAGCTTATTTGTGAATACTACCATTTATTTTAATTTCCATCCTTCATCATGTAATGAAGACATATTTATCTATCTTGGAGGCTGTATCTGACTTTTAGCATCATTTTGCCTTAAGTGTCACATAGAAGATAAATACAAAAACATTTAAGAGCCTGAAATCCCAAGCCATGGTTTGGATATTGTTTGATGTGACCCAAAGGCTGACGAGCTGAATGAAATTTGGTCTATTCATGGCAGTGATCCACACAGTGGACCTGGAACTGGGGTCTGGTGTAAGGTCCTGTGGGAAGAATTTAATGCTTGTATCAAATATTGAGATAGTTCTTGCAAGAGCAGGTGGTTATTAGAAAAAGAATAAAGCAAGCTTTGTCTCTGAATCTGTCACACCACATGATTCCACTTGTGCTTCACCATTATGATACCATCATAGCCCTTATGAGAGATTGAATAATCTTAGCCTTTTGAGTCTCCCAAACAACAACTTAAATCAGTCTCTTTTCCTTGGATAGTGACAAGCATCAATTATTTTATTCTAACAAAAATAAACACATTAAAAAAACCCTCTTAATTTCCAGCTGGAGATTCTTTCCTTAATTAAGAAGACTATTCAGATAAATACAGTTAAACAATAAGCTATTATAAAAAAAGGATCACAAATGGGAATTTATGCTTCATATTTGGAAAAATGAGTGTTAAGTCATTAGCAAGCATACTAAATTAACTCATTAGTAAGTTTACTAAATTAATGCATCCTGAAGTATACTAAATGAATATCAACTCACTTAGAATGAAAGTGAAATTATGAAAAGTCTGAAATAAACAGGAATTCATTTTTATGACATTGAGTAGCTTCGAACCAATCACAAAGCAACATAAAGGAAAGCCATTGTTTCTTTAAACTCTTGTGACTTTCTTTAAAGTCTTGTGTGAAGGAAACAATTTGAATGTCACATAAACCCAAAGTTATATTCCAGTGTTGTAGGAAATCAATAGTGACTCTTGGATGAATTAATGGATAAATCTTTGTTTCTTCATGTTTAAATGACAAGTTGTGCCTAATTCCTAAGGGTCCTATATAGTGACAGAAATAATGTGAAGTCACTTGTATAATATTAAATGTTATATAGAGATAGAAAATGATAGTAAGGGAATGTGTATTTAATTCATACAGTAAGGTATGCACTCTATGACAGCTGTCTTATCACTGTGTTCTGGTGTGGGTATGATATTCATTTGCTTCTGAAATGACTCCCAGATAATTACTTATATATTTTTCATTTGATCCATTACTTAGTTTTCGAAAGTTTGTCACATTTAAGCAGCCAAAGTTTTCAGATTTAATATCTTCTGCTGGTGGAGAGCTGTTAGTTATTTCTGTAGTCTCTAATGTCAGTCATAGGGTTTACTTCATGTCTAATTATATATCAAATATCTAATTATATATCAAATAATGTCATTTCATAAATCATATATTTTTACCATAAAACTCCTTTTGCAGGTTCATATCATGTTTGAATTATGTATATGGCTCCCATTCCAGGAGAGTTGGATGTTAAATGCAATGTCTCACAGTAAACATTTATAATTGCTCACATTGTTTTAAAATTCATGCAGTCCAACAAATCCTAATTTTAACACAAATTAGTACAACCTTTTCTTATTCTACTTGTAAGAGAGTAACAGACTCACTAATGTAGGCCAAATCTCAACCTTTCCAGTTTTAGCAATGGATCATTTTACTTAGGATGTATATACAAATATACATACACATATATATGTGTGTATATATATATATATACAAACAATAATGTTTATTGGATATTACCTACATTAAATGATTTCCACTTAAAAATTCCAAAGTGTCATCCAGACCACATATGTCTTAAGACATTATATCTGATGATTTCTTTGTCCTTCACACTCTCTCACACATCTACATATTCATTTTGATTCCCACTGTCATCCCTCATCTGGACCCTCATCCCCAAATGTCTAAATGCGGATATCTACAACCTCCCATCTGTTCCCAGGGCCTCCAGCCTCTTTCTCATCAAGTCATATTCCTGACAAAACAACCTTTATAAAGTATTTTGTTGCATTTCACCCTCCCTTTGAAACTGTCACTGACTTTCCTTTGCCCAGAGCAAAACTGCCAAAATATATTCTACAGAACACTGGTCCCACAAGATTCTTCTTAGAAACAAGGTTTTGAGAACATACTGGAAAACACAGCACACTTTATCTTTCACTTAAAAATTCACACTATCCATACTTCAAAAGCTATGAACTTCTTTCACACACTGGACCTCAGAATCTCTCACTTGCACATTTAATTTAGATTTCTGATAGGCCTACAAAGATTAATTTGCCCCCAAAAGTTCAGTCCACTTACATTTCTTATAACCTGCTCCTGTTTTTATACGCTCTACTCATTGAAACCCACTAGATACCATGTTGGAAATGAACTGTAAAACTTGTGTGGAGAGGGAGGTTGGGTGGAAAACTGGGGGAGAATAAGGGAGGGGGAGACACTGTATAATACAATTTTTAATAAATAAAAATTTAAAATTAAATATCTTTTTTTTTAATTTTCCCTCGATTCCTCTTCCTTTTCAGTCTACTACAACAAAGTCAGCACACTGTTTTATAAAGCCCACCTCTTCCAAAATGCACTAAATATGTTAGCCCAAATATTCATTAATACATTCTTGGTACAACTCTAACAGGATTCAAAAAGATTCTTATGCATTGTCCTTGATCCTGGAAAAGTTTCTTCTCCATAAAGTAATTCGAATGACAGGAGAAATACAAAACACATCTTATTAATTCCTGGAATAAAACCATCTGATGGACTTCTCATAAAACTATTCAAAAGAAGGGAAATAATCATTTTCAGATGTTAGATATACAACATTTTGATCTGTAAGATAATATAACAAATATAGCTTGTATGTAGAGGTGCTTTCTGAACTAGGAGAGGAAGCAGTATTTGAGTCTTATGAAACAAACATCAGAATATAGGAAGACATGAAGAGATTTCAGAACACAAGGGACCATGTAGAAAATTTTCCAGAAATCTTCTTATCATTTCTTTAAGTCTTCTTTTAAATAATACTGTGGGTGGAGAAGGTGGCTCAGTGGCAGAGTGCTTGTGTTGCATGCATGAGGCTCTGGGTTCAATTCCTAAGCACCACATAAGCAGAAAAAGCCAGAGGTGACACTGTGGCTCAAATGATAGAGTGCTAACCTTGAGCTGAAGAGCTGAGGGACAGTGCCCAGGCCCACAATTCAGGTCCCATGACAGACAAAGTAAAAAAAAAATCATTTGTGAATGCAAAGATTTGAATTAAAAGACTGAACAAATAGTAAGTAGAAAATAAAAGCAGAGCAACTCAAGTTCTGATTGGGAGGAAGAGAATTCAAAATAAATCCTATGGTATGAAGTAGAGATACAGAAAAGGAGGAAAGAAAAGCAAAGCAAAGCCCCTATATTATTTGTGGATCATATAACATTCTCTGAAAGTAGGCTTTTAAGGTAAAATGCATATTATAAATGCTAAAGCAATCTCTAAAAGCATAAATAATAAGGCACAGTGATAAGCCAAGTGTAAAGATAAAATAAAATACAAAAAACTTATTCAGTAAATTCAAAACAGTGTTCAATTAAAAGAGACAAAGAGAAGAAGGAACAAATATAACACAAGTAACAGGATGGTAGCTTTACACTCAAGCAATTAAACTAATAAAGCCATAAGTATTCAAAATAAAATTTGTAAACTACCTAATGGAAAGATTCAATATATTGGTATTTTAGAGTACACACATATATAATATTTATACAAATATAAGTGCATATTTACATTTACAATAGAGGTATAATATCCATTCTAAATATAAAGTTGCAAATTATAACTTAAAGGTCATAAAACATATATAACACACAAAAACAATCACATAAAATTCTTTTATTATTAGGAAATAACCCATGTCAGTTTTTCTACAAGACATACAAACCCAAACTAAAACAAAGCATCAAAATACATGATGCATAGTCTAATAGAACTAACTGAAAAAAATAAATAGGCAAGTGTACAAATACATCTAAATATTTCAACTTTCCCTTCTCAGTAACTAATAAGGCTTGTGATTAGAAAATTTGAAGACTACAGAAAACAATATAATCCAATTTGACCAACTTGATGTAATCCATCAAGCAAGTGAATATACGTTTGTTCTAAGAGTGCATGCAACATTTATCAAACCACACCATATCCTTGATCATAAGACAAACATTAAAGATAGAGGAGCCAGAATTAGTGGCTCATGCCTAGAATCATCAATATTCATGATGCTGAGATCTGAGGATCTCTGTTCAAATTCAACTCGAGCAGAAAAGTCTGTACAACTCTTATTTCCAATGAACCAGTTAAAAGCTGGAATGGAGCTGTGGCTCAAGTGTTAAGAGTGTCAATCTTGAGTGACAGAGAGATAGAAAGAGGTCCTGAGCTCAAGCCTCAGTAATAACACCAAATATAACTAAATCAATTAAATAAATAAAAGATGCATAAGCATTGAATCAAATAGAGAATTTGCTGGTTCAGATGTAATTAAATTACATATCAGTAACAAAAATGTCTTGGCTATTACACAATTGTATTTTGGTTTACCATTGGCTTCTTCTCATGGTTAAAATATATAAATCTGAGCTTTATTTTTTAATGTCATAGATATTAGAAAATACTTGTTCAAATGTGCACCAACCATTGTTTTCCTTATCTTTATATTTACCCAGCTCATATACAAATATAGATGCATTACCATTACCATGAGTTTGCAGCTGGAATGCCAGACATGCCCTGAAATAATTCTATGCCAGCCAGAGCAAGTGACGGCAACAGGATGTTGCAAACATGAGTGAGAAGATGGATTCTTCTTCTAAACAGAGACCACTGGTTCTTCAGTTTCATTCTGGAAAAAATTTTAGCACTTGGCCCAACATTATAAAGTTTTGTTTGTGTGGGGTTACAATAACAGGAATTTTTCTAAGACAAAAACCAGTTTTGTGATTGAGAATTTCTCTTGGTTGCTGACATTCCTTGCTTTATATTTTTTAAACTTGTTCCCTATACTCACCTGATTCTGAAAACTGTGTCATAAATCCCTCCTGTCTGTTCCTTACAATGAAGAGTCTTGGCCAATGCATACAGCTCTGGGACATTCTTTAAGACCTCCCTTCCCTGTTAACACTGGGAATTTCCATATTTCATTTCTGTGCTAAAGTGAGTCCCACTCCCTAGAATAGCTATGTCTGCTTAATCTTAGTTCCTGTGAATTTATTTTTATGCAGCTTCTACCTATTTTTGCTTAGACTTCTTTGCCCATCCACATAAATAGGATCTAAGAGGTCAAGGTAAAAAAAATTCTCTCAGATAGCCCATTTTCTAATATACATTTGCAAGAACTCCATACTGAGAAAATGCAAGTTAAATACAGCCAGAATTTTTTCCATAGTCAGAGAAAAAGAAGTCCATTGTTAGCTTGTCATTTATGTGTTTCTCAGATATTCTCAAAACACCTGCCCTTCCTTTTCTTCTTTTTTTTTTTTTTTTGGTCTGTCATGGGGCCTGACCTCTGGGCCTGGGCACCATCCCTCGGCTCTTCAGCTGAAGGATAGCACTCTACCGCTTGAGCCATAGCACCACTTCCAGCTTTTTCTGCTTATGTGGTGTGCTGAGGAATTGAACCCAGGGCCTCATGTATGCAAGGCAAGCACTCTACCACTGAGCCACTTTCCCAGCCCCAACACCTGTCTTTTCTGCTAACAGAATCTCTGGCAGAGACAGAAAATCTTGTCTGAATGATCCACAGTTCAAGTGAAAGTATTCCAAGCCATACTACATCCTCTGATTGATCCCATCTTTGGAAATTCAAAGAACAAACTATCTAATAGTTGGTTTCTTTGTGCCTTTTCATATCCCACTACTTTAGCATGATTCTTTTTGACATGCAAAAAGATAATTGGTGACAAACTGCAGATTCATATTCGAAAAGAAGAATCCTTATCTTGATTAGAATCAATTCACGGAAAGAATTTACTATAAAGAACTTGCTTTAGGTTGGGGTTTGTATTGCCCATCACTAACCCTGAAAGAAGTTTTATTTGCAGAATTAAATAGTTGGATGAAATTTTATTCAAGTTCTAATGTTCATAATTTTATGAAAAATATCCCTCAAATGAGCCAAATGAAAACTTTATAGGGAATTCTAAAGGGATTCTAAAGGGAATCAAATCAGTCTGGATGAATAACAGAATTTCTTTTACATGCATATGGGAAGAATCATTTCATTCATTCATTCAAAAGATTTACTGAATGCCTCCTAAGTAGACTGTTGGCCCTGGGTACTTTGTTGTGGTAAAAGCTAAGAAATAAAAGCACAGTAAGCAATGGCTATTTAAAGCTGGTTAATAAATAAGTTGGACTTATGACAACTGCATTGATAACCTTGTAATGTTGCTGATGTTATCATTGTTTATGTAATTTTTAATTTATTGCCTTGCTATTCACTCTTGCCTTTCCTCTTCTTTTCAGCCCCTTTCCTTTCCCTTGTCTGCCCGGTTTCTTGGCTCTTCTTTCCATATTTGTCCTGTCTTCCTGTATTGTTCTCTCTGTCTTTTACTCTGTTTGTTTCCTATCCAGACTTCACATTTAATAGATACTTAGCTTCCATAATTAATTTCCAAACTGTCATTTACTTCTTAAAACCCAGATTAACAACTATTGAGCAATCCAAACATCAATTCAACAAGAACATATAAAAGAGAGAGGAATCACAGTGATCGGGACAGTGGGGGATATTACAGAGAAGTTCATAGGGAGGGAACATATAGACTGTGTGCTCATGGGAACAAGGGTACTTTAAAAAAGGTATAATTAAGGAAGTGGCGCTGTAGCTCAAGTGGTAGAGCACTCGCCTTGAGCTGAAGGACAGCGCCCAGGCCCAGAGTTCAAGCCCCACGACCGACAAAAAAAAAAAAAGGTATAATTAAAACTAAAAATAACTCAAATATTCAAGAGTACTAGAGCTAAGGCCAACACTGGCTGATCAGAGGTCAATTAAAGGACTGAAGAGAAAACCCTGCCTAAGGAAGAAATTTGAGTATGTAAGAGATATGTGGAAAAGATCTAAAGTAGCCCACTAAGAAACTAGTGTAATTAAAGGTGAACATGCTTTGAAGACAACACAGGATTGCAAAATATTCTCAGAATATCCTTCCAATTGAACATAGGCCTCTTTTCAAATAACAAAAATAATAGATGTTCTTTTGACTATTCTTCTTAGTCCTTTGCATAGGAAGTAGGGAAGAAAAGCCATCTCTAGGGGACAGTGATCCACAAAACCAATACTGGGTTAAGCTTAACTCAAGAACATTGAGTAGGACTTACCTCCCTTTATTTACAAGGAGCATTCAAACTATTTTGTTTCTATGAGAAGTCTCACTGCTGTACTAAATGTTATCAGCTCACCTTCTTTCTTTTTATTCTTTCCCATGTAGACTACACATATTAATTTTGATATTCATTTTAAGACTCATCCCACTACATTTCAGTTATGTGCATTAAAGTATAATGTACTTTATTACTCTCTCTTGTTTTTGCTCTATCATTTTTTAAGGGTAAAAAATATTGCTCAAGTTAGATCGTTTTAGTTAAATCTAAGGTCAACATCATCATTACTATTGGAAAATTCAGATTATAAATACATTATATGTATATGTACATTATAAACATGTAATAATACAGATATATAGTATATACAAGTGATTTATTATATGTATTTGTACATTATAAACATAATAATACAGATATGTAATATATAAGTGATTTATTATATTATATATTTTAGTGTGACTTAAGGCTTCATTAAAATTTTTCTTTTGATGTTCATAAATGATAAATATTCTGTTTAATAGTATTAAAGCTAGTGGCAAATATTTGTCTGAACTAATAAGCAACTTTTTACAGATTTGAGAAATAATGTGACTTTACATCTTTGTAAAAGAAATCACACTATTATTTTTGTGTTAAAATTTCTAAGAATATATTCTGCGCAGCTTTTACATTTACTTAATGTATAGAAATAGTAAGATATACTATTTGGGTATACAGTTTTATGTTTTTAAACAAATACACAGATTTCTGTAACAACCACAAACAATATTACCATATTAAAAAATCCATGTGCTTTCTTTCCTTTTTTGGGTGGGGGGAGGTCCAGTCAAGGGATCTGAATTATGGGCCTGGGTGCTGTCCCTCAGCTCTTCAGCTCAAGTCTAGTGCTCTACCACTTGAGACATAGCACCACTTCTGGTTTTTTTCTTTTTGCTTATGTGGTCCTGAGGAATTGAACCCAGGGCCTCAGGCATGCAAGTCAGGCGCTCTACCATGGAGCCACCTTCTCAGCCCCTTTCTTTCCTTTTGTATTGAAACTCTCTAACTCTAATCCTAGCAACCACTGTTCTCTTTCTATTCTTATATTTTTGCCATTCCCAGAAAACTATATGACGGATTGTGCAGTTGACTTTCAAGACTAGATTCTTTCACTTACATAATACATTTTACTCATCAGACTATTCTTAAATCAGACTATTTTTTTATGTAAGAAGCCTGTTGAAAAACTAATAAAACTTCTACCTACAAGAATTTCAAAGACTACTGAGGAACCCAGAACAATAAATCTTAACTTTCATTCTAGGAAATCTGATTAGATTCATAATAAATGTAAATTCCATGTGTGCTAAAGGAGGCAAAATATGTAAAGGAAAAGTAGCATGGCAAGATATCAGATCTGACTACTCTGAAGCAGAAAAGAAGCACCTTGAGAAAAGGTATTTGTGACTTGTTCACTTTTGAAAAACATTTACAATTAGGCTTTGATCTTATTCCAAGTCCCCCCTTACTTTTGTCCCATCAGTCAGATGGGCAATTAGCATGTTCTGGGTGCTCAGAAGATAGTTGTAAAATTGAAGAGACTCCCATAATTAAAAATATAATTTCAGCACACAGAGATTTAGAGCTGTGGCTGTTTTCATCATAGACAAAGAACTAGTTGTTAAAGAACTAGCAAATTGTCTAAGAAAACTGATTCCTAGGAAGCAAAATCTAAACCACTTGAACAACATGGTGTCAGAATTCAGTAAGTAATCAAATTGAAACTGCATGTAGTAATCTCTCAAGATTGCAGGTGTGCTCTATCAAATACTAAATAATAAATTGTCACTCCCTTTAAGGAAATTTACAAAGATAGTATGTTTTATATGCATGAAAAAATAAAGATGCATTTTGACATGAGCAAAAAAAATCATATAAACCACATTAGATGAGTTTGTGAGCTATCCATTTGGACCCAGCTGTCCATTTGATGTTGTTTTAAATGTTTCAGTGCAAACTACTAGTGATAATTAGTGTTTAATAATGATAAATGAAAACTCTTGGCCAAAACTTAAGACATTGTCATCAGTTATAACACTAGAAAATTATTGAAAATTTACGTTATGCTTTCCTATAAATGCAACAATCCATTGTGGTATTAAAAGTCAATGGCAGCTAAGTAAAAGCTATCTGCAATAATTATTAAAACAAAAACTGAGAAACATTTTTTTCTCTTATAGAAATCCATGATTCACTTAATATAATTTTTTCCAAGTCTTTCCATTTCCTAACAAATGGGGCAATGTCGTTGTTTCTGATGGAGGCATAGAATTCCATTGTGTATATATACCACATTTTCTTGATCCATTCATCTACTGAGGGGCATCTGGATTGGTTCCAGATCTTAGCTATGGTAAATAA
>NW_012267420.1:3405283-3435164 GCF_000151885.1 Dipodomys ordii
TTGTTGGGGGATTTAATTTTTTGAGTTCCAAGTATATTTTAGATATGAGACTCTTGTCCGTTGTATGGCTAATGAAGATCTTCTCCTAATCCTTGGGCTTTCTATTGATCTTGCTAGCTATGTCCTTTGCCATGCAGAAGCTCTGTAATTTCGTGCTAAGCCCAAAGAAACATAGGTCCCATTATTTCCCTTATTTGCAATATCTAGTATATGTATGAGTCAAGCAGAAAAGTTCAGATAAGGTGATGTTAGGAAAATGAACCCTAAGATATGTATTTTAAATGTTGTTTTTTCTTTCATGCATTTGTTTCTAACGCAATTATAAGATGATTTCTTTGTTGCTTTGTATGTCCCTCCCCCACAGTATAACCCCTGCTTTCACTGTATTTGATGTTGGTATAATTTCTGTAGGGGAAGGGGAAAAACAAGTCATTTAAATAAGGATACAGGTGGCCCTGTTGCAACAATGAGAAGTACAAGTTGTCATGTCAAAAATGAACTTTACAACTTGGGGGGGAGGATTGGGTGGAGGGGAGGCAGGATGAGAAGGGATGAGAAGGGTAAACAAAGGAGGAGGCTACAATGCTTGATAAGAAATGTACTCACTATCTTGCCCATGTAATTGTAACCCCTCTGTACAGTATTTTCACAATAAAAAAATAAAAATTAATTAATTAATTAATTAAAAGCTGCCAGAAGTGAAAAAAAAGAAATCCATGATTCAACCATATTCAAGAAAACAGGTTGTTGAGAAGATTTAGGCAAGGGTATTAGATCAATCAAGGTGTAAGTAATATTATATATCATATGCTATTAGATAAAACATCTACTGACAAAAATAGGAGAGACAATACAGAAGTGTATGTATGTATGTGCATGTGTGTGTGTGTGTGTGTGTGTGAGAGAGAGAGAGAGAGAGAGAGAGAGAATTTGTGAGGATAGCATGTTAAGGATGTGCAGGGTAGGGAAGAAACAGAACCATAGGCAGAATTGCTATATTGTAGTCTTGAGATGAAATTTCTCATCTACGGGAAACCTCAGCTTTTGTTCTTAAGACTTCAACTGATTAAATAAGACCCATGTATATTATGAGGGTGATCTCTTTCATTTCCCCTTTATTAAAAGTCAATTAATTATATATGCCAATCACTTCTACAAAATACCTTAACAATATGTAGGCTATTTTTGATTAAGCAACTTGAAACTATAGCCTACTCAAATTGAAATATAATATTAATCATCACAGGCACAAAAGAATTGTTTTGAGTCTACAAGGTCTAACAGAACAGTAGAGGGAATCTTTGAAAAGAAAAAATGATACTATCTGTGGTTCTGTGTTAGTTTATGTTTGATTTTGAAGAACTTTGTACCTGTAATTTTGAAAAATTGCTATGATATACTCTATTACATAGCAAAGAAATCCTAAAATACTAGTATTTGATTTCCCTACACAAGAGAGTAACAAAAAGAATTTAAAAGAAAAACATGGGCACTGCTATAAACATAGCATTCAGTTGAAGAATGAATATATGATATTTCCATGACGTGTTATCTTTTTCCTAATAGATATGGCTATGGAGAATTATTAATTTTGTGTTCCTTTCCAAATGAAAGTATCCATCTGGACCTCTTGACACCTGGTCTTTGTCTGCCTTCCCATGCAATCAGAGTTGTCAGAGGAGGAAAAAACCCACTGTCAAGGAATTTGCCATCTCTATTATGGTTTTCTTAACTCCTTTAATTATCAAACTTATACTTGTTTTCAATGCTTCTTTAAAAATTACTTGATTCACCTAATTTTCTAAATCAACCCTCAAGTGGTTCCAAATTCCCTCGTTCACAGTTTCAAGAAAATTTTGATTACAAACTTTACTTCTTGGTCTTACATATTTCTAGGCTGTACCTTATTACAACTACTTTTCCCTCTTGAGCCCTGTCATGTCTTCTATGGGCTCAAATCCCCATTCTGACCCTAAAAGGCAGCTCTTTCCACCTAAACAACCCCTTGGCATAGCCGTTGTCATTTGGCTCATGTAGCTGTCTGGCTACTACTCTCCACAAACCTCTCTTTCCTTTTTTTCCTACAGAACTTTCCACAGCTAAAATATAATCTGCCTACAAAGGAGCCAAATGCCCTGTCAGTTCTCTGCACTGTCTTACACACATCAGCAAAAACAGGGTTTTTCTCAATATGCCAAGTGTCCAGAGAATCATATTTCTTTCTATTTGCTATAATCATTTTCCTAGTGCATAAAATGATAATAATAATTCAATGATCCTAAACTTTTTTAACTTAATTTCTCTTAATGATTTTCATGATACAAGCTCATTAGAATAGTCCTTTGTTCCCAGAAAACACGGTTAATAGAGGTCCAAGTGACGAAATTTGGTAAGTCTACATTTTGAAATAAAGATGAAAATACTTAGGTAATGATCTCACATTATTACTTGTCCTTGGAGAATATATTTGATTCAATAAATATATAGTGAGCATCTATCTTAGATAATGACCTAGGAGTTAAGGAGAGACGATAAACAAGATAATGTCTCAATTATGTTGGATCTTAAAAAATAACAAAACAAAGAAAAAAAATAAAAATCCCATGGTGTTTATGTTAAATGCTTTGAATACCACAGTTACTGGTCTACATGAGAAGACCTCTGGGGGGGGCGGAACTGAAACCTAAAATTTGTTGGGCATGAGTTCCCCCTCTCTCTCCCTCTCTTTCTCTCTCTCTCTGTCTCTGTGTTTCTGTGTCTGTCTCTGTCTGTCTGTCTCTCTCTGTCTCTCATTCTCTCTCCTTTCCCTCTCTCTCCTTCTCTTTTTCTCTGTCTCTCAGAGGAAATGATTGTTGGCTTATACTTCATTAAAAATCCAGCAGGCTGAAAAGCCAGGTAGAATACATTTCAGATGGTGAGGCCAGTACATAGAAAGTGCAAAGGAATTGGAAAGGACCATCAAAAGAACAGTGGTCAAGATTATTACCTGATAGTAAAAAGAAGACAAATCATTCAGGAGTTTACATGATATTTTTAAATCTATTAAAGCACATAATCAAAGAAGCAATATAATATAATTGTTATTTTTAAAAGATAATGCTGAAAATTACACATAAAATAAAATGAGAGGAAAATAAGAGTAACTGGTGAGTTGTAGAAGGAGTCATAGTGAAAAATCACGGTGGCAATAAACTTTCTTGCCATATTATTTTTAGATATACTTGTTGATATAATGAGGATCATCCAGCAAGACTGTGGACATGAGTGCCCCAGGTAACAGAACATGCAAGTACTACATGTCCCCATGCAGAAGAATTGCTGATGGATTGGAAGAAGAGAAGAAAGCAGAGTAGAATCAAGGATGAGGTGCATATTTCTGCTAGAAATATTATATGACAGGTACTGTCTTGGCTTAGGATTGGGAAAAAATCACAAATAGTTTTGAGGAATGGGAGATATGAAATAATACTTTCTGTAAGTTAGGTTTGAGATGCTTATTGAAAGGATATATATATATGGAAGGATGTCCAAAATAGTTGAATATTTGTGTCTACAGAACAGAAAAGAAACAAAAGCAGAGCATCATTCTGTAGAGTTTCTTTTTAAAAATATTTATTTCATTGTAAAGATGCTGTTCAGAGGGTTTCAGTTACATGATTAAGGTAATGAGTACATTTCTTATCAAACATTGTTACACTCCTTTGTTTTTCTCCTACTATCCTTTCCCTCCCCCATGTCTCCCATTCCCACCCCCTCCCTCTTCCCTGCAAGTTGTAAAGATCATTTCCAACATAGTGTCTTGTGAGTATCATTGTTGCAATGGGTCATCCTGTGTCCAGGATGTTTCAGCAATTTTGTTATTCCCTTTCCCCTCTCCAAATTAGATAAATCATATACAACATGCAGGATACCAAAATCATATACAGTGACAACAGGAGATATACCATAGGGGGAAGAACATACAAAAGAAACAAAAAAAATCACATAGCACATGAAAAACATCAACAACGCCAAACCTCTTGTTTCCATAGTGTGTAGACTCCAGCTGGTTAAGGAGAGCATAGAAAGAAGAGCAATGTGTAGAGCCACTGCGTATTTTTTAAGGAGACAAATGGAAGCCACAGAGACTGCAAAAGTGACAAGTCACATGAAAAGAAGATAAAAAGTAGTTGCAGGAGAAAGTAGTTTCATGGATGCTCTAAAAGGAATTTTTTTCCAAAGTACCAAGTAAAAAGATGAAGAACCATGTTTCAACTATAAAAATTGATGGTTGAAGTGTGGCAGTACCCAGAGCAGAAAGAAGCAAAATTGGCATGGGTGGAAGAGTAACTAAGAAGAGGACCCAGATTCACAGATTTGCCTTAAATAGTAGCAGAGAAATCAGACAGCAGTGAAGCAAAGAGCAGAAAGTCAAAGGAGGAGTTTTAAAAATTGAAATTGGAAATAATAGAGCATAAGGAAACGAGTAAAAGGATGCAAGGACATCCTTGAGAGTAGCAAGGACATCTTTTCACTTACAAAGGAGAAAAGACAGTTGAAGTGACTAAAGAGGCAGGTAAGTTACTGATAGAAAATGAAGCGTTAATGAGGTATGAGAAAGGTTATCAACTTAGAATGAGAAAACTATAAGATTAAGAGGAAAGAAAAATCTTTCATGGAAATACCTTAAAATATTTCCTGAAAAAAATGGCAGATTTTCCATGGACAATTAAGTATTGCTGGCTCTTCTTAAGTCTGACTCAAGTTGTGGCAATTAAAGTAAAACCAGCTATCTAGTTTTTCAAGGGCTCTTTTTTCCCCCCTCAGAAAATTCAGTTGATCTGTTGTGGGCATGGAAAAGATCGATAACTGGAACAAAGTCAGAACTTTTACAAGTGCATATGACAGGCAGCAGAGAGCGAATGGAAATTATTGTGAGTATCCATAAGGAAGTAATTCTAAAACTGGTATATGGAACCTAAATTAGATATGGAAGGAGGGAGGAGATGGCTTCTGTAAGAAACATTTGCATAAATGGAAGCAGAGACTTCTGGAGACAGTAAGAAGAATCTGGGTAGCACTGAGTGTCAGGTCAAGTTAAGGTGGTACAAAATACTCATTAGTATGATATTTTCTCAGGAAATAGGCTAGATAAAATAGGTCAATTTGGCTGAACATTTGTGGGGTAGATAAGAGAGTAAATGGTAAGGAAATATAAGGCATCAACACAGTTTTGACTGCTTAGGGTTACCATGTCAGGGTAAAAGACAGAGTTCCTGACTTTGTATCATTATGTTATGGTGGCCTCTACTAGCTCTTTCACTTGAATCCCACTACTCTACAAAACTGAGGTTAGTGAATGTATTTCTCTGCTAGAACAACTTCTCTTCTACAATTAACCTAATTTGATTTTGGGTTTGCAAACTTAGATATTTCCCAAATGGAAAGAAAAACTTTAAAGTAGTCACACTTTTTTTTCCAGCACTTTAAATATTGACTGAAATGTAATGTAGTAATATTTTGAAGGATTATATGGCAGTTTCCTCACATGTTCAGAATCTAAAAAAAACTTCTTGTTCATCCATTATAATCTTATTCACCAAATCCTGTAATAGCAGAATGAAAGGGCACCCTTGGTAGCCTAAAAGCTGTAGTTATAAAATGACAAAAGAAAGTACTAATTTCACAACAGGCAGTAAGCTCATGATACTTTCTCTCCCAACTGGTAGAATAAGCCAACAATACAGCTTTCTACAAATTTTTGGATGATAAATTTATAATAGTATTAATGAAACTAGAATGTATTGTGTATGATCCTGACTCTTCTGAAGTTGGAATTATAAAAGACAAACTCCGTTGGTGCTCCCATAACAATTCTTAAACCTACCCAGGGAAAATGTTCTGAGTTACATAAAACATGGCTTGAAGTACTGGTTCAAACCCCTCACTTTGCTCTTACAGTTTGTATTACAAATGCATGCAAAGGAAAATATACAGCAAGCCAGGGTGCTGGTGGCTCACGCCTGTAATCCTAGCGACTCAGGAGGGCTGAGGATAGCAATTTGAAGCCAGCCCTGGCAGGAAAGTTCATGAAATTCTTATCTCCAATAAATTACTCAGAAAAGGCCAAAAGTGGTGTTGTGGATCAAGTGCTAGTCTTGAGCCAAAGAAACTCAGGGACAGCTTCCAGGCCCTGAGTTCAAGCCCTAAGATTGGCACAAAAAAATAAAGAAATATGCAACAATGTTAGTCACATTATGTAAAATTTCATCACTTATTTAATGTTAGTATTCTGTTTTAAGTGACATCTAAAGTTTACATTAGAGAAAATGAATGTAATTTTATTTAAATAAAATGGATGGTATACATAGAAGTTTATTTAATTCCTGGAAAAATCATGCCATGTAAACATTTGAAAAGAGGAAGAGGGTTCTTTCTCTTTTTAAGGTGATGTTGAGAAAGATGGAGGAGTATGGTGGAAAGGGTGACACTGATCAAGAGGCATCATACTCATAAACTGACATATTGAACTGAAATCACTTTGTACAACCATTTAAATGCAAATAAATAAATAGTAGCATAAATAAATAAGAGGAAGAGAAGAAGTATGTATTAACAGTCTTGAATATATAATGTGGCAAAATACTGCTGGCAACACAGCAGATTTGAAAGAATGCACTTCCATATACCGCTTCAAATAAAAGAGATGCTGACTTTAATATCACAAATTAATGTGAGTACATAGCCAAGACCAAGTAACATAAATGACAACACAGAAGTGCAATAAATAACAGAAACCCTAAGCCTAGAGCCCTAAGGCCTAAGGCCTCACAATTGTCTGTTTCCTAGAATCCTTATGCTTGGTTCACAAATGGTCGTGTTCTTACCCTTACCCTAAAGGAGCTTTTTCTACACCCATGGAGAGGTAAAAATCTTGCCCAGTGTTCTGGAAGTACGAAACTATAATAGACATCCTTGAGAAACAAATGAATAAACACATAGTTAACACATTTTAAAATATAAAAACAAGGCTCAAAAATTGTATCATCACCTTAACATCTGAATTAAAAAATGGTTACCATGACTTCAAATATCATAAAAAATTAAACATATAGAATAGCTACATAACATGCATTCCTTTCAACAATGTAAGAAACATTTATATTTACATTATCTACATACATGCAACTAACAGAAAACTAAATTTGTTGTTTTGAAAAATATTTCACTCTATAAAGGAATCAAATTTCAATGAATAAATCACTAAAAATGAACAATCTCTCTGTCTAAAAAATATGCATTTATATAAGAAATCCTAAATGTAAATAAATGGTCCAGTGATTAGAAACATTAACATTATATGCAAGCAAAACCTCCTCAGATATGTTTAAACACAAACTGCCAGTCAAGATGTCAAGTCATTTATTAAAAGACATTTCAAGCTGATTCTGAAATGTGCATGGAAATACCAAGGGCATAATTAGCCAAGACAACTTTTGTGTGTGCGAAAATACCATACAGAGGGGTTACAATTACATGGGCAAGGTAATGAGTACATTTCTTATCAAGCATTGTTGCCTCCTCCTTTTTAAGGATGAAGACCAAAGTAAGAGAACTTATCATTTCAGAACCTTGTTCCTAAAAGAAGGATATGCATCCCAGTGAAATAGAACAGAAAGTTCCAGTGCAGAATTTCTCCAGTGAGGATGAATCTTTTTATGTAGAGCTTTTTATGACAGCTTCATGGTGCTGTGTGTAAGGCGCATCCTTCAGTAAATAGAATAGATGCTATTGAGTTCCTGGATGTACACATCAAAAAGAAACTTAGCCTTTTTTTCATTCTCACGAAAATTAATTCTGATTTGTTGGTGGGCTGTGACTAATGATATATTGTCAGTTCTATTTCCCTTCTTTTATGTTCCCCACAGCACTAAGGTTTGAACTCAGGACTTTATATGTTGTAGGCAGGAGGCCTAATACTTGAGCCACACATCCCCAATACTGACATCTCCTAATGATAAAGGTAAAGACTATTTTATTCACCTTGTAACTGAGTTTTTCTACGTATGATGCAATATATACCAATTATAAAGGAAAAGAAAACTACCTTGGTCTACAATAAAATTAAGAACCCTTATTCATTGAATAATAACAATAAGACAGAGGCAAGGCAAATATCAGGGAGGAACAAGATATTGTCAACATACAAAATCAGCATGGACATTACATCCAGACTGCTAAAAAGAATTTATATAAGCTAATAAGAAAAATACAGTTTATATAATTTTGAAGATAGCAGAATATTTAGCAATATCAATGAAACAATACAGCTTCTGATCAAATATTCCAGAAGGTCCTGTAATCCCAATGGTCATGAAAATGTGAATTAAAACGACAATGAGATAACACTATACATACCAAGTTGACCAAACATGACAGACAAACTGAATTTTGTTAATAACTTGAAGTAATGGAAATACCAATAAATGGAAGTGGAATTTAAATTAGTTAAAACATTTAGCCATGATATAAACATATATATTATAATACTATAGGTATAGATGCTGATATTTTGACTTTAGAAATGTTTTGACTTTTAGATTTCTACTGATTCCCCTTCTTCCTTTCTGACTCCTACCCTGCAACCCTAATGCCTTCTAGGCTTATTAGTGATTTAAGTATGCATTCTGTTTTGGCTTTCCATCACTCCATATTTCTAAGGGCTGACTGCATCTTAAAGTCATATAACACTGTTTACCTGAGTACAGCATGGATTAAGATCGCTTTTCAGTAAGCATCTTCTTGGTGCCTAGCATCCCATCAATAGTCTTCCTTATATTGCTACAAAATTTAATCATCCAGGTTTACAGCTGAAGAAGCACAGGTCACATAACTGAGAAGAGATTGAGCCATGATGAAAATTCATGTCCATAATACCAAAGCATATATTATTTCCTCTTCACCACTGGGTAAGCTGGACTGTACAGCAAATCAGCCTCCAGGGTTATGAGATTTATCCAAGATATGCTAATTCATCTCTTGGAGATATACTAATTCATCTCCACTTGCACTCCATACTCTGTAAATCTACCTTTACATGTCTAAGATACTTGATCTCTGCAGGCCCTTTTGTATGTGTAGCCAGTTCTAGTCCCAGGCTGTTTCAACTCTGAATATAAAGTAATTTCTCTCTGAGCTCCAATAGGTCATCTGAAAACTTAAATCATTATAATTTCATCAGATTAAAATTGTATAGCTGTGGTCTCATTCATTACATAATTATAAATACAGAGCTAATCTTACACACACATTGGTACATGGTATATGGTAGGTCTCTCATATATCATAACTTAAAACCCAATTGATTTGATTATTTGGTTTTTTAATACTTATATTTTCTCAGCCAACTAGCTTGCAAGATCTCTTTTGGACAAGGATTTGGGTTATATGCTTAGATTCTTTAATGTTAGGTATATGTAGATAGAGACACAATCAAATATATTCCATGAACTTAATCTGTATGTCAATAAAATATCCATTTCCATAGTGCCATTGCAAAGTGCAATATAACAGACAATAAATGGCTGATTTCACTTGCAAAACTATAGTCTTTCTGTTCTGCTAAAGACAAAACTAGATAACCACTGGATATGATGTAATTAGAAAACAAAAACTTTCTGCCATTCGGGACTTGGTGTTAAGTATAGCACAGAGCAAATACATGCTGCGCCTACTCTCAAGAGTGAATAAAGAAACATAAGTACAAAGCCACCTCCTCTTTATAATGTTGAGAATTCCATCTCAAAAATAAAACGAAGTTTCACAAAAGATGAAGAAAAAGAAAAGCTGTCACAAACAAGGGAATGAATTAGAGAGGAACAATCCATGAAGGCTTTTATAATGTTGGCACAATAAGTGAAAAATATGGGTGTTGTGAACAGAGCAAGGAAGGAAATTTACAAGAATGTTTGGGATTCAAAAATGCTATAATACTTGAATTCAACATTTTGTTTCAAAAGCAGTGCCACAACAGACCTAACTGTAGCTATGAAAATTCAAGAAAGCCATTTTTATTCCTTGTGCTTACTGATGGCCAATCAAAAAGACAGAAGACAAACCAAGAAATGTGGAGTTCAGATGTGTAATGTAGAGGGTGATATATTGTGATGACAAGAAAATTGTGCACTTAGATGCCCAGGGAATCTATGCCTTATATCTCCCCAGTTCCTTATTCCCATTTGGGGCTTTCAATTACTTGAGAGTGAAAGGCAGTGCAGTATCTCATCATTTTCTCCAGAACTCGTCTAAAGGTCAAGCAGATAGAAACCCACATCAGCTAGAGAGCTCAGAGACTGTGCTCTGATTATAAGGCCTTAAATCCTACTCAAATTTCCCTTTGGCTCAGAAAAGATCTGTGAACACAAGGGTGTCTTGACAGGCAAAAACATGCTTTGTAGGCATTCACATATACAGGAATATTAACCCAAATGCACACACTTGAACACACACACACACATACACACAAAACACACAAACACACTAGATCTTTAAAGTTATAAGAAATATTGTGGAAAATATAGACAAAGTGAAACAAAACTAAAGTTATTTAAAAATTGACTTCTAAACAACAGGGATGCTGACCAATCTCCACTGGGGTTGGAAATTTGCACATAACATTTTTTCTCTTATTTAAGCTCTTTATTAACAGTGGTTTCCAGTTTGTTGAATTTAAAAAAAACAAGTTGTAGACTTTTATTGAAAATCCAAGTTTATGACAGAAAGACATGACTGTAGTTATGAAACAATTTTAAAGATATATTGAGAAAGCCCAGGCTTTAAAAAAATTCTCTCATTACCAAAATAATATATCTTTTAGGTAAAAGTAATACAAACCCCGTGCTGTATAGATAATGAAGATAATATTCATAATCTGGTCAATAGTCATAACACAAGAATTCAAGGTTTTCAGCGCCAACCTTTTATTCATTTGTTATTGCTTGGATTTCGTATTCATGTATTCTTGTTGGATGTGGTGAAGATAAGGCAATATTCATTCATCCCCATTCTCCTTCATCTCAGGAGCAGACACACTCAATGATAAATTCACTATTTTTCTGAGCATCTGCATCAATAATGGAAGGTTCAGTGATATTAGACTTAAGGTAGCTGCTGAGCTTAGGTCATTTCTCCTTGATTTCCTTATGCTTTTCACTGCTGCCTTCTTGACACAATCTGTTCATAATCATGGTTATAACCTGATGCTTATTAGGTGTCACTGGTTTCTGTTGTTCCCTGCACCCTGATGGTTAGCACACCCATCACTTTTCCTGCTTTGGAATACTGTGGTCCCAATGCTCAAAAATCTCTCCATAAGTAGTTAGAAAGGGACCTTCACCTGTCGTGAGGCCAGTATTGTCAGGTCTGGTCTTCAAGAGTGCTCTCTATTCTCATTTTCCTCCTCACTCTCACTGCTCGGTCAATTCTGTTGGAAACTGCATAAAGGATGGCAAGGCCCTAGGCAGCATCAGCCATGGCTACCATCTGCTGAATATTTATTGCCTTGCCCCATAACCCTACCATGACCTTCAACACTGGTTGCCTTGGCAAATTTTCTTCTTTAATGACAGACATCAAATTCCAGTCTATCCATCTCCTACACAGAGATGGAGTTTCTGGAGTCAGTATTCTTCACTGTAGTCTTTTTTTTCGTGTAATTCCTAATGATAAAAACATTTCTTATATTAAATCATCTTACTGCTCCCCAAACCTTCCTATGAATTCCTTTGTTTTAAAAAATTATTGTTATCTTTAAGTAGTGTACAAAAGGGTTGCCATTTAACAAAGCAGTTTATGAATACCATATATCTTGATCAATGGCACCCTTTTCAATATTCTCACACAACCCTCCCTTACCACCCCCTTCCTTCATTCTGTAATTTTGTAGGATAAACATTGGGCCTTGTCCGCATTTTCCCGCCTCCTTCTTCTCTTCATTCCTCTTACCATTTCCCCTTGACCACACCCCACTCTTTTCCAGTATCAGCTTCCTGGTGTTTTATTTTGATGAACTTTGCTTTTGCCTTTCTGAAAGCTGCACTGAGATCTCCCTTTGAAACTACCATCTTTCTGTTAATAGACGTGTATGTCCTTTCATACCATCCAATGTATTTACTTGTGAGTTCGTAAGCTAAATCTAGCTTCTACATATAAGGAAAAACACGGATCCTTTGTCTCTCTGCACCTGACCTACTTCACTTAACATAATTTTTTTCCCAACTCTTTTCATTTCTTTCCCTGCCAAACCACTTCTTGCACCATTTCTTCTGCCGCTGTCCACGATTCTGGACCTGTGTGCAGCACTGAGGGTGGGAGCAGGGATCGCCAACTGAGGCCAGCTGCACTCCTCTATGCCATGGTAACCGGGGCAGCAGTAACAGTGAAGCCACTCAAGGACTTCTGGGATCTGCTATCCATTCTTTGTCCCCCATACTTCACTGAATGGTGAAAATGCCAAGAACCACGAGATAAAACTTTACAACTTGTGAGTTATAGAATAAACCTACTGCTCACACAGAGATAGTAAGCGATACCGAGTGTTTTAAGCAGACGCTTTCAAGACCTGAGCTCACTGCAATAGCAACAGGAATTAGAGCAGCGGGCGCCGGTGGCTCATGCCTGTAATCTGAGCTACTCAGGAGGCTGAGATCTGAGGATCTCAGTTCAAAGCCAACACAGGCAGGAAAGCCAGCTGGCAGGAAAGTCCACTAGATTCTTATCTCCAATAAACCACCAGAAAACCAGAAGTGGCACTGAGGCTCAAGTGGTAGAGTGCTAGCCTTGAGCTGAAGAGCTGAGGAACAAGGCTCAGGCCTCGATTTCAAGCGCCACAACCAACAAAAACAACAAAAAAATTAGAGCAGATGGTATTAAGGTTTATGCTGCTATATATCATCCTGCAAATTTATGTTTGTTTATATTTCTCTCGATTGCAAGTGGTACCATGTAGAGTCTCTTGTTTTCATAAGATTTAATTAGTTTTAACTTTCTAGAAAAGATGTGTAATAACAAGTGACAGAAATAATGAGTACATTTCTTATCAAGCAGTGTAGCCTCCTCCTTTGTTTCTCCTTCCTGTCCCATCCACTCCCCCCCCCAAAGTTGTAAAGTTTGTTTTCGACATAGGACTTGTACATCACATTGTTGCAATGGGTCCACCTGTATCCCTATTTATATTTCTGAGCTATGTGGTCCAAAGTGCCAGATTTTTCAAGTTGTTTCAAATCTCCAAAAAATACTTCAAGCTAATCTTGTTTAAAGTCATATGTAAATGTATTCTCAAACTTACCCTAAATTGTTGTATGGTATTAAACAAAGGGTCTAGTGCATGGTAGGCAAGAACTCCTAGCTACATCCAAGCTGTATATAGAGCTATGATAGATATTTCCCTGGATAGCATGAGATTTTAGATATAAAATCAGAAAATTGTAAGCTCATTATGTTTTCCTTTCATGGTGGTTATTTCCTACCAAGGGTGAAAACATCTCAATATAGTGCAACATGTGAACACGCACATGCGTGAAGGAGTTTATACACATAAGTTATGTGTGCGTTTTGCAGAACCACTTGAGCTTTAAAACATTTGTTCAAATTGTCATCTAAATATAAAGTTAGCATTTTATAGGAGCTGCATCATTCATGTCTTCATGTTTTGTTTTTATTTAAAAAATAGGCGATGACCATTTTACTTTGTTTTCCAGGCAAGATATCTGAAAGAAAATTATCCATCCACATGTTTTGAAACATCTGTTTAAGATAGGACTAATATGCCTGGAAGAAAATTTTCTGGTGCTTTTATTATGGTCTGAAAAACATTCTGCTAACATATCAGCACATCCAAATTTCAAAAATTTGAACCTAGCATTTTCCAAAGACTCAAAGATCACTGTAGCTAAAGCCGGAAAATTCCATAAATAAATACAAAAAATAGTGCATTTTAAATAATTGTTCAAGGATTTAATAACTTGATGATCAAATACATAAACGATGAGAGCAAATTTGATATACCAAATTAATTATGGAAGGCATTGCAGTTTCAAGAGAACTTCAGGACACAAAAGAGACAAGACATTAGTAGGGAATTAGAAATTTTATTTTAATAACTTTGATTAATACCTAGAATGGAAGCAGTAATCAGGTTGAATCATTAATTATTTAAGGAAAAGAAATAGATAACATGATCAAGAAAAATAAATTACTAAACAGGAGTATCACAGAACTCTAAGAAAAATCTTGAAAACTTGCCTTTGTTTTGGGAGATAGTATTAGCATTAATTATCATGTAATATGTAGGTAGCATGGCAAAATACTAGCTGAAAAGACTTTCTCCAATGCATATTTTATGGTTAAGTCATTCGAGTTTGGTTACTCACAAAACACATCGAGTGGGTATTACAATCCCAGATCACAAATGAGGAACCTACATTAAGCTATAATCATGAAAGCATGAATCTAGCACAAGGCCTTCTAGTTATGAGCGCTATGGCTCTGGGGAAATTATAACCTCTCTGAGCTTCAGTAGCTTCACCTATCTTATAGAGATAATACTTGCCCTGCTGATCTTTCATCATTGTTCTGGGATGGAAATGAGATAACATATAAAGTCTTCCTGAGCTGGAAAAGTGACTCACAAATGAAGGCGGTTTTATTACAGTTTCAAAATTCATGTTGATGGAATCAATATAATCAGCAGCAGAGTAGTTCAGGGCTCATTCTCTGATGCCACACTATCGTGTCTTGGGATGCCAGCTTCCTTTGCAACCTTAGGAGAGCTCCATGGTATCTTTACAGCTCCGTTTCCATGATTGTAAGATGAGGACAATGATAATACCTATTTCATAGGATCACCGCGAGTATTGAATGAGGCACATAAGTGGCGCTTAGAATAGGCTTTGACATTTCATCTTCCTCTATACAAAGAAGCATGTTTTATTGACAAGGTTTACAGATGATTAAATAGTATGTGCACATAGTTCTGTACCTATGAACAAACATTTATTGAAAACCAGCACTTCAAAAATTACTGGGCCAGACATTTTGGGAGTTACAAAGAAAGATAAAAATCTCTCTGTGCTCTGGGATTCATTGCCTGCTGAGGGAAATAAACACATTAACTTAATCATAATAAAAGGCAGGGTGTGAGACATGGGCATCCCATTGAGAAATTCCTACTGTATTTCAGATATTAAACCAATATTTTGTTGTCTTCATTTATTTGATTCTATCTAGCTCCTGACTGTAGAGGTAACTGAAGGGCAATGCATATAGACATATTTTTAAAATTGATGAACATAATAAAAACTCATGTTCATCTTCTGGGTCCTATGTTCTAATATGAAATTAAGATGTAGGTTCGCTAAGGAGAGTTTTAGTCATTGGGTAACAGATTGTATAAGTGTTCCAGTAATTGGGGATTATTTTTTATCACAGTACAGATAGATGTGTGCTGATCCCATCAGCTCTGTTACTATTGCTGCTCTCCTTCAAGGTAGGTGCCTATGCTTGGGAATCAGTCTTTAAGCATGCAACCCATCCATGGGAAAAGACATGTAAAGAGATTGAAACTGAAAGCTCATTTCTCTAGGTTGTTACTATGTAATCAATCTGCTGAATTCAGGTGCTGGGCCACCACATTGAGAACCCTGGTCTGTGCCACTTTTCCTGTGGGATCAGCAAGTATTCACTCTAGGTTGGTGGCTATCAGATAAGATCAGTGGAGAATGAGATTGTATGCTCCAGTCTTCATTTTGAAATATCAACTAAATCATCAGTAGCACCATTTTGATATCATACCCTTTGCACTAGGAAAAAAAACATTCCTTGGCTCTTTGTTGGAATATTTCTTTTTTATTTTTTAAATTTTTTAATATATATATTTTTTGTAAAGATACTGTACAGAGGGGTTACATTTACATGAGTAAGGTAATGAGTATATTTCCTGTAGAGCATTGTTACCCGCTCCTTTGTTTTCCCCTACCCTTTCTTCCCTCCCCACATCCCCAACTCCTCCCTTACCCCCAAAACTGTAAAGTTGGTTTTCAACATAGTGTCTTGTACATCTCATAGTTACAGTGGGTCAACCTGTATTTTTATTTCAGCATTTTATTATTTTTTGTTGTAATATTTCTTAGAAAGCTTCTATGTAAAACAAAAATGTAAATATCTCCCCTAGACATTTGCAATAACTTCTTAATTTGTCTCAGTCCTACTGTTTTCAAATCCCTTCTGGAAAAATTATGTTTATCAGTTGTCAAAGTTTTTCTATTATTTTATCACTCAGTTACTAGGTGCCAGAGAGGCTCGAATAAATGAAGGCAACAACATATTCATACAGGAGCTATAGAAATTTCCCTATGGTTTTGCCAGTCATCATATTCTGCCTTTATCAACATGTAGGTGTTTATTTCCTTTGGGAGTGCAATAATTCTATCCTATTAGTCTTTGAGTCTCCTAATATCCAAGTATATTACAACTCAAAGCAGCAAATTCCATTGGTTCTGTATTACTAGCTTGTTGAAAAAGCGCAAACTCTACACTATATCTTTCACCTATTTAAATCCAAATCTATTTCTTAGTAGTCTCTCATAAGTAAGCTATGCTTAAGTGGATTCTAAATCAGAAAGAGACACACAGAAGATGGCAAAAGGTGAGAGGGGAGAGGGGAAAGAAAAGAAGGGAGAAGGGGAGAGAAGAGAGTCTATTCAATTTTAGGTCCATTATAAAATTGTAGATAGAGTTCAGAAGTATTTGTTTTAAGTATATAAATTATGGAATATTCTACCAATATTTAACACACCTTGTTCATGGACTTAGAATCAATTTTTATAAGGTATTGATGGATGTGTGTTGACTGATGCTCACCCAGTACTATCTGCCCACATTGAAAAAAATTGACTATGCAGACTTAGCAAAGGCACATCCTTATTAGTGGTGCACTTCTATGTCTCTGACTTCTGGATGTTATTCTGAGTTGTCCATTAAGTCAACAACTAGAACCAATACCTCAAGCTGAAGTCACAAGCTGAAGAACAACGATCAGAGTCAGTATCAAGCAAAGGCTTTGAAGTTAAATGGCCAAATATAAATAGGATAAAGCGAGGAAGGTAGAACAAAGATTCAAGATCAATTACTTTCGAAGCTAGGGAAGATGAGATTTTATTGAATGTGATGGCATTTAAAGTGAACTGAAACAAAGGTGGAGGACTTGATTAAGCTAGAATTCTGTGAGCCTATACAAGCTATTTGTGAGACTTTGCCACTGGCCAGACAGCATAGCAATGCATACTGGGAACCCCAGACCACAAAAAACTGTTTCAGTTACTGACCTAGCCCAATCTGTTAAAAAAAAAAAAACTTAATCCTGGAATAAAAATGAAGACATGATGATCCATCTCTCCATTTTAAGCATTTCTTGCTAAGTAATTTCAAGTTAGACTCAGAAATAAATTGGGAATTACTTTAATATAAGTATTACAAAAGTGGATTGGGTGATTCATTATATTATTTACTTTTTTCTAGGTTGGTTAATAGATAGTATAGTAGAATTCTCTTTACCTTTCTTCTTATCTCTCCAAATTATTCTTAAATATGTTCCTAAAGGGACAATCAGAATCAACAAAAGGAAGTATTATCATTTATAGGAAGAAAATTCATGATGTTATCTCATTATGGCTTTATGAATCATAGAAGAAATAAACAAATATCTCAATATCTAATCTTAATGTCAGAATATTTACTTACATTATTATGAAGATTACACTTACTGGGTTGTAAATATGTCTCATTAAGAATGTTTGCTTAGGGGCTGGGAAGGTAGCTCAGTGGTAGAGTGCTTGTCTTACATGTTTGAGGCCCTGGGATCAATTCCTTAGCACCACATAAACAGAAAAAGCCAGAAGTGACACTGTGGCTCAAGTGGTAGAGCACTAGCCTTGATCTGAAGAGCTGAGGGACAGTGCCCAGGCCCAGAGTTCAAGCCCCACAACCGACAAAAAAAACGTGCTTATAATGTACAGGTCTTGAATTTGATCTCCCCCACTGCAAATGAACAAAAAATAAGAATATTTCTACTAAGAAATATTAAGACATAATTATTATTAAGAGAGTTATTAAGAATAAATGTTTTATCTTCTATGTAATAAACATATTCATGTATATGGGGTATCTAGCTCTACATCCCTATATATATGGGGTATCTAGCTCTGCCACTTGAGGAAGATCTCTAGTCCTTTTTTCTAATAATTTGTTTTTAAGATAGGATCAGAGCCAACTTTACCCCAAATGGTTTCAAACACCAGTCTTCTGGTCTCAGGCTCCTTAGTAGCTGAGATTACAATCATGCGTTAACATGCCTGTCCAGTGTGCATACTTTTCTAATGTGGATATTCAAATATAACTAGAAGTGGTAAAGATTTTCTACAATTCTGCTAAATAATTTTTTGAATTATTATCTTTTGTAGATGTACAAAGGAGGTGTCATTCGACAAAACAGTTTATGAATAGGATGCGTCTTTTAATATAAAATTTCTATTAAAATTTTTTGAAATGTCTACACTCTCATGAGCTCAATATTTTTAATGACGATTAAATAGTAGAGAAAGAAAGATAATTATGAATGCTAACTTGTTTACTCTATACACATGGCTGTTTAATCTCATGATATTTTCACCCTTTTTTATATATTGGGATTGAAACCAGGGCCTCAAGAATATGAGGAAAGTATTCTTCCACTTGAGTCATGCTCCCAAACACTTTTATTTGCTCTTATATTTTTAAGTGAGGGCCTTGATAGGGGTTGGTCTTAAAATCACAGTCCTCTGTCTCCATTTTCCGGGTAGCTGGGATTAAAGCCATGGACCACCCTAAATGGATTGATAAGAGACTGATTAATTATTAAGTAGTTATATTTCAAGTAGTTCATTTATTATTGCTTCTTATTCTATTCGGACTGTTATAAAAATTATGAAAACCTTGATGCTTGAAAAACAAATATTAATTTCTCACTGAACTGGAAGTGTTAGTGAGAAATGTTGTCCAGATAGAACCTGTTTCAGGTTATAGATACATGTCACTCACTCTGTCCTCAGATAATTGAAGAGACCTTAATCTCCTCCATGAGATGAGATCAGGGTCCAGTTACCTTCCCAAGCCATCAGCTATGAACATTGTCCCTTGTAGGGTTGGATGTTAGCATATGAATACAAGATGGGACATAAACATCCAGTTCATAATGATTGAATGCTTTTTTCTTTTGTAAGGTTATGAAAGAATCACAGGAATACAAAGGCAGAGTTCTTATCGAGTCATGCCTGCAAGCCATTCCATCTATCACTGGACTTTTCCACTAGTGAGCAGGGGGAAAATGTTTTGTTTCTTTTGAGTTGTCCCTTTTGTTTCTACACTTGAACAAGCTACTGGTGAGAAACTCAAAGAAATGTTAAGGTCACACAGACTTCACTGACAATGTGATGTCTCTTTAAACTCCTATGGAGCCCTTTTGTGGCAATTCCTACTTTACAAGATCTTAAGTTCTTTTGAGTAGAAGTTCCATACTTTTTTATGTTTTTCTCTATGACTTATATATCTATATATGTATATATATTAAGTGTTCAAGAAATACTTCTCTAATTACTACATTTTTATTGTAAAATACTGTACAGAGGGGTTATAATTACATGGGCAAGATAATGAGTACATTTCTTATCAAACATTGTAGCCTCCTCCTTTGTTTCCCCTTCCCATCCCATTCTCCCCCCCCACCCAACCCTCCTCCCCCCCCACCAAAGTTGTAAAGTTCATTTTCCACATAACAACTTGTACGTCTCATTATTGCAATGGTTCCACCTGTATCCCTATTTAAACGATTTGTTTTTACTACATTTTGAGACAGTGTCTTACTATGGAGTCCAGTCTGACTTTAGTCTCTTTCTTACGATTATTCTGCCTCAGTAGAAGGTATTACATAAATAAATAAAAATTTTACAAACTGCAATCTTTTTGACAATAATTTTTATATAATCTTTAAGTAGTATAGTGGTTATAATTCCCTAAGTCAAGTTATGAGTAAAATCTTCTTAATTAGTGTCACCCCTTCCATTGTTCTCCATCATTTTCTCCCTCCAACCCCAATCTTAACTGTTTTCACATTGCAAACAGTTTTTTTCCCTTCCAATCTTAATACTAGGATATTTTCTTATTTTATTATCAGGACTACTCTTAGGGTGCTGAAAGTATCGCCTGGTAGTCCGTAGAATGTTTGCTTGGGATATATGGGTCCTGGATTTGATATCTAATACTTCAAGAGCAAACGAAAAGAGTATACAAGAATTAGAGGGATGGTAAAATCACATCTCTCCAATTATTAATTAATAGGCTCTTATAATTCCTAACTAGCTGAGAGGACATTGGAATTAGGTATCTTCTGTTTATTTTTGTTCCTGATGCATCTGGTGATTCATGTGTGTCAGGCTCCTTGATGACACATGAAAGTTGAACACCCAAAAGGTGTGTGGTTCCTTCGAAATGTGCATCCTTAAACAGGATCTCCAGGAAACGTGACAACACCCAGGCAACCACAACTCGAAATCCCTGACAGGTGCTGACCCACTCAGCCCAGCCAGACTGCCTAAAAAGAAACAAGTATGTCACAAGCAGGGGATATCAGGGAAGCTGCAGGGTGCCAGGACAGAACCTGCGGGAGCCACATCTGGCTGTCTCTGATCACCATAACAGGAGAGCAGAAGTCAAGAGTCAGAAAACCTCAGCTTCCCACATCAGAGGAAAAGACAACAGAAAACCATTCATTAAAAGGAGTGAGGTCAAAGGTTGTCACATGCAATCAGATGAAATGAGTTCTCAAGCAGCACTTCTAAATTAAAAAAAAAAAACTATTAAATTTTTTCTACTTTTTCAACAGAATCGGTAGACATTTTTGCTTGCTTTTTGTTTTGTTTTGTGTTCTCCCATTCCTGTCTCCTGTGCTTGGACAGAATGTGTGTGATTTATCGGCGTGTGCACACAGACAGGAATGCACGGAGGAATCCACAGGTAGCCAGAGCAGTCATGTTGTGCTTGTTCACCTGCACACAGCTACCCACTCTGGTGGCTGCTTTTTTCCTCTTTGCTGTCAGAAGAGATTTAAATGTCTAAAGAGCACATGACAATCCTATTTTTTTTCTATATATAACACCTAAAATTTTAAAGAATAAACAAAATGTAACATCCATCTTACCCCCATCCTCTGAGAGAAATAAAGCATCTGAATAAGCTGGTAGCCAGAAAAATGATATTATACAATGGAAAAAAATAGTACATGCCTACTGTGTGTCTCACCCCCACATAGTTGCTTTGAAAATACGTTCATCATATCCTCAGAGACTTCCCTGATTTCTGTGTTTCTGATAGGGACAAAGAGATTTGTAGCTTGCAAACTTTCCTCTACTTTATACCTTCTTACTCATAAGTAATACTTGAAATCATAAATTAATGGAAAATAGCAATCTTCAAGATGAAAAGTCTTCTTTCTTGGACACTGAGAAGGAAACCAGCACATTGTCTCAGAATAGTCTTTCTCTGCATTTATGTTTGTCAAGTAGCAATACCTAGCACTAGTTATGAACATTTTAATTAATACACATAAATACAGACTAGAATCAAATTGATGTCAGTAGTCTAGTCAATGTTTGCCAAGAATACTCTACAAGTCTTTTTCTTTTCATTTGCTTTGTTTCATTCCAGTCCTGGGCTTGAGCTCAAGACCCTAAGAACTGTCCCTCAAGGCTCAAGGCTAGCACTCTGCCACTTGAGCTTCATCTCTACTTTTAGTGTGTGTGTGTGTGTGTGTGTGGCTAATTGGAGATGAATATCATGGACTTCACTGTCCAGGCTGGCTCTAAACACTGGTCCTCAGATTTCAGCTTCCTGAATAGGTAGGATTATAGGCATGAGCAATCTGCACCCAGCTCTATGAGCATTGTTATGTGGCTGTATGAACAAAATTCAATAGCATATTCAAAAGTGAAAGTTAGTAAGCTGTTCTTCTTACAGGTGCCATGTGGAAAATGAATCATTTTGTTTACTGTATAGATTGCTTTAAAACTCAACAGATACTTATCTCACATGCTAACCATGTAATATGTCCTGAAATAATAAATATAAAACTACAGGAGGGCAAAAGAGTTTGGGGCTTTGTTTTTGTTGCTATTTGTCATTATTGTCATAGTGGATGAAATAGTATAGATATTAACAAGCAGTCACTAAGGAAAGAAAATAAAAGCAATTTGGAGTATAGAAAATAATGCTAGGAATTTATGAAAGAGTCAATAGTTAAAATATTCTCTGAAAATTGGTGCCACATTAAGTCAAATCTAGTGTTCAGTAAATATAAAACTTCTGATAAAAATGGAATTGAAAAAAGAATAAGAATTAATAAAGAAACCAGAATAACCACCCAGGGTTAAAAATATATGGATTGACAACAATATACTACTAATATTTCAAGTACTAATAACCTTTTTCTTAGTTAGGCAAAGGTATGTTACTTTTTTTCTTTTTTTGGTTGGTCATGGGACTTGAACTCTGAGCCTTGGCACTGTCCCTCAGCTCTTCAGCTCAAGGTGAGCCCTCTACCACTTGATCTACAGCACCACCTCTGGTTTCCTGGTGGTTAATTGGAAATAAGTCTCATGGACTTTCCTGCCCCAGCTGGCTTTAAACTCAGACCTCAGCCATCTGAGTAGCTAGGATTACAGGCATGAGCCACTGGGACAGGCCGGATGTTACATTTTGAGCATCTTGAGTCATGCCTCTTTCTCTGTTAGAGCTTATAAAGTTGTACAGCACTCACTCCTGAAAAATTAGCGTTTTCTCACTGCCAAAGAAAACAATTTATTTCCCAAGACAAATAACAATGACGAAATACCTTTTCCCCCCTAATCACAAACTGACATGTTCAATTACTTAAGGATAACTAAAATTTTTTTAAATAGGAAAAAGTGTAAACAGATCTCAGAGTAGAACTATGAAAATATTTTAAAAATGAAAAGAAAATTCTCTTCAAGCATCCCCATTTTTTCTTTACA
The DNA here is from genome assembly GCF_000151885.1 of Dipodomys ordii. Lineage (NCBI taxonomy): Eukaryota > Metazoa > Chordata > Mammalia > Rodentia > Heteromyidae > Dipodomys > Dipodomys ordii. The sequence continues at coordinate 3,428,398 of NW_012267420.1, forward strand.
ATAATTAATGCTAAGCCAAGTGTCAGTGGCTCATGCCTGAAATCCTAGCTATTCCAGAGGGTGACAACCAAGAAATAGTAATTAGAAGCTGGTCCAGGCAGAAAAGTCTATGTGATTCCATCGCCAAAATCAACATCAAAAGCAGGGATCCAGCCATGGTTCAAGTAGTACAGCACCAGCCAAGCAAGCAAAGATAAAATGAGCACAAGGTTGAGTTCAAAACCACAGTATCATCAAAACTAAAAGTGAGGGTTGGATATAATGCATCAGCCAATGAGTGAAAGTAAACATCACATAGTGTTTGAGTCCCAGTCTAAAATTAAAATTTAAAAATGAATAAAATCAGAAGAATTAATTGTAAAACCAAGGAATCTTGCCCAACTTGGACATTGAAAGCCTTTGCTATATCCTTTGAAAATAACTTTTACATTTGAAAAAAAAATCTGAATTTTGAGGAAGCCTCCTGATCTAACCAGAAGAAGTTAATAGCAATCAACTTTGTTTTCAAAAGTTTAATTGAAAGCTAAAGACAGATAGAACTAGCATATGGGAGGGGCTCAGAAATATTAAGGATGGCAATATGATGCAGAAAACATTTCTCATATGAAACAGAGTAAAATTATTTGAACACAAAATTTGAGATTATGGCTACGATGAGGAATTTGGATTTTAAGGGGAAAATATTAAATAAAGTTATTACTGGTGATATATATATATAGAGAGAGAGAGAGAGAGAGAGAGAGTGTACGCGCGAGCCACAGTTCCACTTCTGGTTTTTTTGGTGGTTAATTGAATATGAGTCTCACAGGCTTTCCTGCCTGGGCTGGCTTCAAATCACAAACCTCACATTTCAGCCTCCTAAGTAGCTAAGATTAGAGACATAGTCATTGGTGCCTGGCTTATTTTAAAACTTTTTTAAATGAATAAAATATTTAAAAACCATATTCTAAGAAAAAATCATTGTCTTGAAGACATTGTAAAGTTGATAATACAAAAATCACAAAATAAGAAAAACTTTCAGAGAGAGAGGAGCATTCATCTACCATTTTCTTCCTTGAATGTGTTTGCCAAGATTAGCATAAAGCAAAGAATTAGGCTTTACATAGGCACAAGGAATCTTATAGGGGAAAGAGAAATCACCTAAACTTGGGAGAATATTATTTTTACAACTTTATTTTGTCAAAATTGCTGAGCTGATCAAAACTCTGAGAAAAGAAATAGATAATCTAAGGGCCATAAACCACTGTTAAAGAAAAAGAAATAAACCTAGCCCAGAAGGCTTCTCTAGTAAATTCTAGCATAAGGCAAAATAAATAATAATCAGATGGAAATTTATGCAAACTCTACCAGAGAAGGAAAAGAACATTTCTAATGTGTTTTATGATGCCAATATAATTCTCAATATCAAAACTTTAGGAGAAAGAAAAAATATAGGCTAGTCTCTCCAGAACATTAGTGGGAAAATCCTGAAGAAAATTTTAGCAAGTAGAGTTCAATGATTTATATATGATATGTATATACATATATACATATGTATATGCTATGTACAGTATATATATATATACATATATATGTACATTATGACCTGGACTACATTATGAGGTAAGAGTTTATTTCAGAACTGTAATACGAATATAACATTTTAAAAATTGGTCAATATTATTTATCATTTATCATATCAACTAAATTAAGTTTTACAAACTAATAGGATCTTTTAAATAGGTACAAAAGAACTGGTAGAATGTATAGTTTTAGAAGATCTCTCTCTCTATATATATACATATATATGTGTATATATATATATACACACACACACACACACACACACACACACGTACACACACACATGGTCAGTTGTGGGGCTTGAACTCTCTGGGCACTGAGTTCTTCAGCTCAAGGAGAGCGCTCTACCACTTGAGTCACAGCACCACTTCTGATTTTCTGGAGGTCAATTGGAGATATCTAGGCTCATTCACCAGCTCTTCTATATACCAAATGAGGAGGTAAGGTTAACATAAAACTACTGAGAAAATGTACTTCTATAGTCCTGATATGCAAAAACCACAATATGCCAAGTGTACTGTTGTCTATGGGTATGTATGTCTGAAATAAAGCTGCAATTTTTCTTTTTAGTAGGTGGCTCCTGTCTGCTGCTAGAGTACATCAATTGACTCATCTTTCTCTATTTCCAACCGTGCAGCTGTTTCACAGTCACACTGATTGCCTTCCCATCAAATTGGAATCTGATCTGCTTCATTGGCAAAGCCTGTCATTCACAAGTCTTTCTTCAGTGTACCTGAATGCTGCCTAATCTTAAATGTCACTGTAGAACCAGGGAGCCTTGCTGACTTCTAATTAATAGGATTATTATCCTAAATTTTGACTCCTTGCTTGGAGTCTCTCCAGGTTGATTCGTCATGGTAGTGATTCCAGCTAGGCAATAAGGAACACAAATTAGCGTGAGAGTGGCTGACAGAGGCAGCCATGATAGAGACAGAGGTGCATTTCCTCCAGCACTCTACTGTAACCTAGCTAGACTCTGAAACATCAACATGACCAAATCCAGGAGCCATTTTGAAAAGTTAATGATGATTTCACAATCAGGATATGGTATGTAAGTTATAAGCATACTTTTTAGTATTATATTTCACTTATCTATTATAGCATAACAACCTTTCAATCACAAAATTTAGTGGTTCAAAACCATACTTATTTTTCCTGACTTTTGTGGATTAAGACTTTGGATAAGTGATTCTTACTTCAAAGATGGTTTTTGCTAGATTTTAGAGGCATAAGGATACATATGCCTTTATAGAGAGATCAGGATTAACCATAAGGACTTTAAGGGTAAGTACAAGAACCAGAAGATCTTTTTGGGAAAATGTGGGATGGAAACTTACAAATGAGTCACTCAGAAATACCAAAGTTTCATTGCTAAAACAGGATGTGTAATTTGATCTATTGATGCAGTTATCTTCAGAAATTACAATCTGCCACTATTTCCCACATTAGTCACAAAGACTCAAGTCTCCCATAAGCAAAAAATAAAAAAGCATGTAATCCCTCCCTCAGGTCCTCAAGTCCTATTCATTATGAAATCACAGAGAATCCTGGGATCTCATGACCTAAGCCTGATCTGGTGTGGATGAGAGTTCTTGTGCATAGTAGTTTAGGGAAAATTATTGTCTGTTTCAATGTAGACCCTCAGGAACAAGAAAAGTTGTCTGCAAATATAACCATAGCAGGCAATCCTATTCACAGAAGTTCTTCAACAATTGCTGATTGTTGCTTCTGAAATTTGATTTGATCTTATTCATTGTTAACCTGTTGCTGTTTCACAACTACTGGCAGAATACAAGAGACTCCTGGGGCAGAAACAAAAGAATTCATTACTCATGGCACAAAAGCAACGGAAGCATCATTACATTTGTGTCAGCTCCCAGTGACTCTCAGTACTGTGGGGAATGAAACAGAACAGGGATGGATGCCACACACAGTGGGTTTGCATTGCAGCTGAGAAGCTTGAAGCTAGAGGAATCCATCACAAATATAAAAAGAAGTAAACAAACCTATTATTTAGTGAAGAGAGAGATATTACCTCGTTCTTTAATGTTGTTGACTACAAAAATCCACTCTAAGTAATGGTCCACATAAACAATAGCCATGAACTTCATGTGTGCCATACATTGCTCAAGGGAATTATATCTCACAACTCTGGTCCTGAACACTCGGGAATGCAAAAGGGTACATGTTGTACCAGGTCTGGTGATGCTAGGTTCTAAGCTCTACTGTTGTCTGTCCTTCTCGGCTCCAACTTGTAATCTCATGTGTCTACCTTTCAATGTGCTGTGTTTATATAATAAAGAAACTGTGATTTTTAACTATCTTCTTATGTATAAGCATTTACCTTTTCTATCTTCTGTCCAAATTAGTGGTCTCTATTCAAGAGGAAAAGTTACAAACTGTTGTTTTCCTATAAATTCTAAAATTTTTGAAGCTTGTGGGTATTCTATAAATCTTCCTGAAGTTTTTGTCATGAGACAAAATTCTCAACCACAACTCCCCTCAAGAAAACCCCTTCTATATTTTGGATTAATACTTGTATATTTTAAGTTACCTTGAGAGACTTTGAAGCTCCATTGCTTAATGAAAGGAATCTATGACACATGCCCTTTGGAGAGTTAAAGGATATTTTCTTCAAATGTTTCTAGTGTTCCATCTTAAATTCAACTTAACTAAGATTGTTATAATTCTACTCTACATCAGATCTATATATTGAAGTCCTTTGTAACTTTGAGTGCCTTTGCTAGCTGGAAACCATCATTTCTGAACCTTTGTATTTCTTTTAAATTCATTTTTTAAATGCAATAATGTACTTTCTTACCTCTTTCTCTATTCCCATTATACTGAGTGGTACTGCCAGAAATATGGCTGAAAATATCCTTAACTATATTGAAATTTTTTTTTTAATCTTTTCTTGGTGTTAATGTAGGGAGTACTTTTGTTAAACTTCCTCTCATTTTGTAACTAAGATCTTCTACTTTCCAGTTTCAATACATCTTTTTATCTTTCTTTTTAGCTTTCTCAGAAGGTCTTTTTTGAGGCTCTCTGGCTTCCATTAAAATTCTCCAAGTCCCTTTAGACTTCTAACGGTCTCCTCAAAGTCTTTCCATCATCTACTGTCAATTTATCTCAATTTCATTGTCACAAGTTTTCAGTTTTACACTTTAGCAGAAACCCACTACCAGTTTCAGAATTCTGCCCCCAGTTGCTGTTGCAACATTAAAAAGTGACCCCAAATTTTAAAACAACAAACTTATTTTACTGCCTGCCATGGTTTCTGTCAAGAATTCAGAACAGTCTCAACTGTAGAGTTCTGATGTGGGTTCTTTCATAATTTTAGTTAGACTTTCTAGAGTTGAAATATTTGCAGCTAGAGCATCTGGGGACAGGAGTAATATCTAGAGTTTTCTGGAAAAACAGAACCAATTAGGATATGAATACATATATACATACTTCGTAACTTATAATGGAAGTATAGCCCAATAAACTTATCATAATTTGAAGATACTACATGGTGAAAATTTAGGATACCTGCTGAATGTCATAGTTTATCCTAACCTATCTTTAGTATGTTCTGAGCACACCTACTAGCCTACTATGGGGGAAAAAAAATCTAATGAAAAGATTTGAAAATAAAACAGTACCTGTTCCTATGCAATATATTGAATATCACCATCTAAAAATACTGGCATGACAATAAATTGTAGAATATTGACTGTTTATTCTCATGATCTTGTGGGTGCCTGGGAACTGAAGCTTACAGCCACTACCTAATCTCTCAAGAAAGAGGACTTTACTACATATTACTAGCCTGGGGAAAGAACAGCATTCAAAATGCTGCTTAAACTTCTTAAGCAATGCACATGCCTTTGGCAGTATTCTAATGTCAAAAAATTCATAAGTCAAGACTATAATAAGTTAGGATGTGCCTATTTATAAAAGAATTTTTTTCCTGAAAAATGGCTCACATAATCACAGGAGAAAGAAGCCCCCACGGTATGCTCTGTGCAATCTGGAGACTCAGGAAAGCCAATGATATGTTTCCAACCAAGCCCAAAGGACTGAGAACTGAGCAAGCAAATGATGTCAGACCCAGAAGTAAAAGGTTAGAGAAGCAGGCACTCTGATGGCCAAGAGCAGAAGACAAGGATCTCACAGTTTGGAAGGAAGTAACTCATTCCTCCTCTACCTTTTTATTCTGTTCTCATCTTCAATAGACTGAATGATGCCAGTCTTTATTAGTGAAAGCAGATTTTGGCTCAGTATGCTTTTTTAAATGTTAATCTCTTCTGAAACATACAGCTTCACCTAGAAAAGTCAGATATAAGTAAGTTCTCAATCTCCAAGTCACTAAATAAATAGTCCTGACCATAGTGAGGTTTTTAAGAAAAAATCTAAAACTGATAAGCAAAGATAACAGAGAGATGCTAAAGGGGTCATCATCCGTTAGTACACTTAATTTGGCAGTTAAGATTAACTCCAGGGGTATTTTTCATGCAGTCTCAAAGCATTTCCATGATATCTGTGCTTATGAGCACTTTAGGTCTCCTTGTTTAACATCTTCAGTATAGTCACAACAACTTATTTAGTCACTTAGAGATCCACAACATATATTCTAGTCAACAAGGTGAATGCTAGTCTCCTTGTTGTTAATGTAGATGTACAGGTCATTTATTGTCATTTCTACTGCATGCCTGTGTAGTGAGCAAATCACAAACACTCTCAGATTCCAGAGGAAAAGTATTAGACTTCAGTTCTAGTGATAAGGTTCTTAAAAAGATGAGTAGATATATTCTTTAACCATATTTTAAGAAATAAAGTCTGGCATCACACTTGACTTGGTCTAATGTGCTGAAACAAAGAATTGATCTATTTTAAAATGTAGACTTGGAAATGGCGCTGTGGCTCAAATGGTGCTAGCCTTGAGCTGAAAAGTTGAGGGACAGCACCCAGCCCAGAGTTCAAGCTCCACAAATACCCCCCCAAAAAATGTAGATTGGTTCTAAGATCAGATGAGAGGTATATTATATAAAATTTACCAAATAATGGTTGAAACTACCCAAATTTAAATAAAATTTCATAAAAATAAGTTCATATGGGGCTCAGAAGGTGGCTCAGTGGTAGAGTGCTTGCCTTGCATGCCTGAGGCCCTGGGTTCGATTCCTCAGCACCACATAAGCAAAAAAGAAAAAAGCCGGAAGTGG